>NC_135226.1:14898886-15198886 GCF_052324685.1 Brachyhypopomus gauderio
CCTCTCTCTCTCTTCCTCTCCAGAGCACAGAGCAGGTAGCTGCCTTCTGCCGCAGCCCTCCACGAGATGAATCCTTCATCGGAAGCTGCCTCTTCCTCTTCCTCCTCCACTGGAATGGAGTCTTCCTCGCTCCCATTGAATGCCGCCTCCCCCCGACAGCTCTCCGATGCCGACAAACTGCGAAAGGTCATCTGTGAACTTGTGGAGACTGAACGCACCTACGTCAAAGTTAGTACTGCTCCATGTGTCTCATTGTAAGCGGCGTAATCTGTTATATCAGGACTAGCTATACGTTGAAGACCAGAAGCCAAGGCACTACTTCACATCTGTGTATTATTCCACACCCATGACTCTGCCTCCCCTGAGAACTAACACCTGCCACTCATTCATTCCTCATTACCTGCATGTGCTTCTTTCTCTTAATGCATGTAGAAATACTTTCTGTGCATTAACGCATGTATAAATGCTTCCTGCTCATTTATGCAGGTATAAATACTTTCTGTTTAATTACTGCATGTGCTAAATACTGTATGTGCTAATTTGTCATGTGTTGCTAATGCGGCGCTAATGTTAGCATCGTCTTGCCTGAAGTAGCATATGCTTTCTGCTTCATTGAGTTTCTGAGTTTCCATCATTTGTGTTGGCGTGTATTAGCTGTGCTAATAAAATTCACCTCACGCACCTCGGCCGCCCCACTCTGGGTTTTACGGTTTTACACGTTTAACAATTGATGTCGAGCTTTTGGAAGAGTGCAAGCACTGCTGGTCGTTGGCATGCGGGTACCTGTTCTCACAGGCTGCCTTGCGTGACATTTTCAGTCGTTGGTTTAAGTCACACTTATAGCAGCTGAGTGGGACCAGCCAGCGTGAAGCAGCAGAGCTTGGGCAGCCTGATCCTGCCTGCTCGTCTTCTGCTTGGGGGGGGGGGGAGCTTCAGGAACCAACCAATCCAAAATAGCAAAACACCTCTAGATACCCTCAAACCAGCAGCACTGGGCTTAGTGTCTAGATCACAGGCACGAGTGGCAGTGACAACAGTTGGGATTAAACCCTTGACTTTTAAATCCACAGCTTTGTGACTTACAGCGTATAATATTTCTATAAGGAACAGAGTTTATATGAGCAGTTGTGCTAAATTATCGATTTCTGTAGAACGATATTGGCATTAGCAAGGCCAAGGTTTGATTTGAGTTAGACTGCGTTGGGTTATACTGCTTTGGGTTTGATTGAGTTAGACTGCTTTGGGTTATTCTGCTTTGGGTTATACAACCAAGAGTTGTGAGGTTGACTTCATATCCCTCATACCAGAGGAATACAAGACTCAGTGTCTGAATCACAGGTGAGCTGTGGTTGGAGATTTAATCATACACACTGTGAGTGTGTGTCTCTAAATGAGTGTGTGTCTCTAAATGATTGTGTACTCCATCTGAACGTGCATTAATTCCTATGTGAAAGGTTCCATGCTGCTACAAGTTTACATGATTATTAAAAACACTCAGGACTGGACATAAACGACCACTGTAGACTGTGTGTTTGCTCATTTTTTGTGGATTCTCATGATAAGTGTGTGTGTGTGTGTGTGTGTGTGTTGTGTGGTGTGTGTGTGTGTGTGTGTGTGTGTGTGTGTGTGTGTGTGTGTGTGTGTGTGTTCTGTAACACTCCCCCCCTTCTCATTT
Source organism: Brachyhypopomus gauderio (assembly GCF_052324685.1). Taxonomy (NCBI): domain Eukaryota; kingdom Metazoa; phylum Chordata; class Actinopteri; order Gymnotiformes; family Hypopomidae; genus Brachyhypopomus; species Brachyhypopomus gauderio. Next base: position 14,900,562 of record NC_135226.1, read on the forward strand.
TCAGGATCTGAACTGCCTGATTGGAAGATATTTGACTCCTCTGCAGAAAGAGAGTTTCCTCACCCAGGATGAAGTAAGTCCTCACACTCAGTCTAAGCTCCACGCTTGCACGACTGCAGTGTGATTTCATAATCACACAGTAGGACTGGGGAAAGAAACACGCACACACACATACACATACACACGCACACACACACGCGCACACGCACACACACACACACACATGCTCTTTTGCTCACATACCCACATATGCACACAAAGTCTAGGGGTGTGTGTATGTGGGGAGAGACTATGTACTCATGGGGGGTGTGGCTGAGGGGGGGCATGGGGGGGCATGTTCTATATTGAGCAGGATTGTGTGGGATTAGACTGGCAGTAAAACATGGACGTGTCCATTACTGTAGCACACATCTCTGGCACTGCACCAGCCCTCGCTGTAAATCAGACCAACACACACACACACACACACACACACACACACCGACACACACACACACCCAGCATATATGTTCTATAAATCATAATGACAATTTAATGCCAATGGGAATGTAGAAGTTATAGCCTCTCTACATGTCAGACATAACTGCCCCAAGAGAGCATGAACTGAAACATGTTATAAATAAGATGTAAAGAGTATTATTTTATTAGCATACATTGTATTACATTGTAAGTGTATTAGAGAGAGAGAGAGAGAGAGAGAGAGAGAGAGAGAGAGAATATCAGGGAGGAGATGCAGGCTGCTGTCTGAAGTGTTTTTCCCCTGTGGGAGGAGCCAGTGGGAGGAGCCAGTGGGGAGGGCTCATGACTTTCTTTGCCCTTCCTGCCTCCAGCACTGATGTGGCTACTGCATCCAGAGAAACTGCAGGCTGATACCGGCTGTGTCAAAGCCAAGCTCACTCATACACTCGTATAAACAACATACATTTGAAGGTGCAACATAACGACTAGCTGAACTCTAGCTAACCAGGGCTCAGACTCACCCGTGCAGTGACTGCTGAAGGGAGCCAGTCCTCTCTGTATAAATCCTGGATTTGTTCCACGTGGTTTATAGTTCTAATGCTTCTCCATCTCAGTTGGATGTGTGACTGTGTCTATTTTCAATTGCTTATTAGACTTTCCTCTTTTTTTTTTGTAAAATGCCAATGATTGCTGTTATCCATAACCGTGTTTGTGTTATTGGTGTGTGTGTGTCTGTGTTTGTGCGCACGCATCCGTACGTCAGCTGGACGTATTGTTTGGGAATCTGCCCGAGATGGTGGAGTTTCAGGTGGAGTTCTTGCGCACGTTGGAGGACGGGACTCGTCTGGTGCCCGATTTGGACAAGCTGGAGAGGGTGGAGCAGTTCAAGGTGAGGCAGTGAGGACCCAAACACTGTACCTCTCCTCCACCCACCGCCTACAGCCCTCTGTTACACCACCCTACTGACTCCCCAAACACTGTACCTCTCCTCCACCCACCGCCTACAGCCCTCTGTTACACCACCCTACTGACTCCCCAAACACTGTCCCTCTCCTCCACCCACCACCTACAGCCAACTGTTACACCACCCTACTGACTCCCCAAACACTGTCCCTCTCCTCCACCCACCACCTACACCCCCCTGTTACACCACCCTACTGACTCCCCAAACACTGTCCCTCTCCTCCACCCACCACCTACACCCCCCTGTTACACCACCCTACTGACTCTCCAAACACTGTCCCTCTCCTCCACCCACCACCTACACCCCCCTGTTACACCACCCTACTGACTCTCCAAACACTGTCCCTCTCCTCCACCCACCACCTACACCCCCCTGTTACACCACCCTACTGACTCCCCAAACACTGTCCCTCTCCTCCACCCACCACCTACACCCCTCTGTTACACCACCCTACTGACTCCCCAAACACTGTCCCTCTCCTCCACCCACCACCTACAGCCCCCTGTTACACCACCCTACTGACTCCCCAAACACTGTCCCTCTCCTCCACCCACCACCTACACCCCCCTGTTACACCACCCTACTGACTCCCCAAACACTGTACCTCTCCTCCACCCACCACCTACAGCCCTCTGTTACACCACCCTACTGACTCTCCAAACACTGTCCCTCTCCTCCACCCACCACCTACACCCCCCTGTTACACCACCCTACTGACTCCCCAAACACTGTCCCTCTCCTCCACCCACCACCTACACCCCCCTGTTACACCACCCTACTGACTCCCCAAACACTGTCCCTCTCCTCCACCCACCACCTACACCCCTCTGTTACACCACCCTACTGACTCCCCAAACACTGTCCCTCTCCTCCACCCACCACCTACACCCCTCTGTTACACCACCCTACTGACTCCCCAAACACTGTCCCTCTCCTCCACCCACCACCTACAGCCCTCTGTTACACCACCCTACTGACTCCCCAAACACTGTCCCTCTCCTCCACCCACCACCTACACCCCTCTGTTACACCACCCTACTGACTCCCCAAACACTGTCCCTCTCCTCCACCCACCACCTACACCCCCCTGTTACACCACCCTACTGACTCTCCAAACACTGTCCTTCTCCTCCACCCACCACCTACACCACCTACACCATTCTGTATATCAGGGCTATAGTTTACTGGAGAATTTAGCACATGTGAGACTACCATAAACAATAATAAAAATTTAACAAATGATGGAATAACAACATTGGCAAAAGCCACATTTAACACACTTGAGAGCTGATCTTGGGTCAGTTTTTCCATTTAGGGTGGAAAGCCCACATACTGATCTAGGGTCAGACTGTGCCTTGGTTTGGTTTGTTAAAGCCATGGCTGATGTCTAAACCTTGTTCTCTTGGTTGAATAAATGAATCTGTTCAAAGGTAGTTATATGTTTGGTTTTCTTCTTTACCTCCTCTGTAATACACTCATACACGTGGGCACTCTCTATCTCCATCTCTCATCCCCTCATCTTGCAGAAAATCCTCTTCTCCCTGGGAGGCTCCTTCCTCTACTACGCTGACCGCTTTAAGATCTACAGCGCCTTCTGCGCCAGCCATACCAAAGTGCCCAAAGTGTTAGTGAAAGGTAACAGGCTCACTCTCTCTCTCTCTCTCTCTCTCTCTCTCTCTCTCTCTCTCTCTCTCTCTCTCTCTCTCTCTCTCTCTCTCTCTCTCTCTCTCTCTCTCTCTCTCTCTCTCTCTCTCTCTCTCTTCTCTCTCCCAAATGTATATTCTGGAGTGGGTTAAAAGATAAAAGATTTACCAGAAACTTACCACAGTGCCAAAACAGACATAGCTACTGTAACCACACACACACACACACACACACACACATACTACATGGCATGTTGACCTGCGACCACATGCATGTGTGTGTCCTACAGCGAAGACGGATCCGGACTTCAAGGCGTTTCTGGACGAGAGGAACCCAAAACATCAGCATTCCTCCACGCTGGAGTCATACCTGATCAAACCCATCCAGAGAGTGCTGAAATACCCACTCCTCCTGAGAGAACTCTACACACTCACCGACCCCGACAGCGAGGAGCACTATCACCTTGACGGTAACACTGAGCGTGTGTGTGTGTGTGTGTGTATGTGTGTGTGTGTGTGTGTGTGTGTGTGTAATGCTGTCTGCTGTCTTTGTGATTGTGTGTGTCTTCGTGTATTTATTATTGCTTTTGGCTTTGTGTGTACCTATATTTGGTACTTATGTGTGTGTGTGTGATGCTGTCTGCTGTCTTTGTGATTGTGTGTGTCTTCGTGTATTTATTATTGCTTTTGGCTTTGTGTGTACCTATATTTGGTACTTATATGTGTGTGTGTGTGTGTGTGTGTGTGTGTGTGTGTGTGTGTGTGTGTGTGTGTGTAGTTGCAGTGAAAGCCATGAACAAAGTAGCCAGCCACATTAATGAGATGCAGAAACTTCATGAGGAGTTTGGTGCTGTATTTGACCAGCTCATTGCTGACCAGACAGGAGACAAGAAAGAGGTGCCCAGTACCGACTCCCTCCCACTCATCCACACATACACACACGTGACGCCACAGCCATACCTGAATCCACAGGTCCATCTCTTACAGATGATCAGAGTCATCATTAGCAGGTTATCAAAGTGTGTGTGAGTGTGCAAATGAATAATAATCTCACCTGTTTTTGTTTATGATGGTTTTGTTATTGGGTGCAGGTGGCTGACTTGTCTATGGGTGACCTGCTGCTACACACCACGGTGACCTGGCTCAACCCCCCCTCCTCTCTGGGCAAGTGGAAGAGGGAACCCCAGCTTGCCACCTTTGGTATGCCACATTAACCCCTCCCACTTTCTGGCATGCCCCTCCCACACCCGGACAAGCCCCTCCCACACACTGACAAGCCCCCTCCTGAACCTTCAGCATTCTGGTCACATTACTTGACCCTTGTTTCTTACCAATTCATTAATAGTGATGGTGTTTGACACTCAGCTTTGCTCTGTGTTAGTGTTCAAGACTGCTGTGGTGTTTGTATGCAAGGACTATTCCAAGCAGAAGAAGAAAATGGTGAGAATGATTCTTCTCTATCTCTCTGTCCCCCTCTTTCTGACATGAAATAAAAATTCAAAATCATTTCAAATTGACAAATTTTACTGTCATGATTTACTCTTCATTTACAATAAGTAACAGCTGTGTCTCTCTTCCTCTACGTCTCTCTGGCCTTGTCTCTCTTCCTCTACATCTCTCTTGCCGTGTCTCTCTTCCTCTATGCCTCTCTGGCCATGTCTCTATTCCTCTACATCTCTCCGGCTGTGTCTCTCTCCTTCTCTCTCCCAGGGAGGGTCACATCGTGCTTCTATCTCTGGTGAGGAGAAGGACCCGTTCCGATTCCGTCACATGATCTCCACCGATGCCCTCCAGGTTCGAGCCATGACAGTAGCAGGTGAGGAAGATTAAACACACTGTACACACACACACACACACACACACACACACACACACACACACAATATAGATTCTGTAAATCTAAACATTGTGTTTATATCCCGCATATGTCTGCAGATGGTGACAGTGCTGCAGTGTGTGAGATCATCCATGTGAAATCAGAGTCAGAAGGAAGACCTGAGAGAGTGTTTCACCTGTGCAGCAGGTCCGCACACCTCTACCACACTATAGTACATACACATTAAACTCCACATATGTTCAAGCACACACCTGCGGCACACACACACATACACACCACCAACATGTTCAAACACACCAACACCAAACACACTGGCCGTTTTTTATTAAATCTGATCGTAATAGCATTTCAGTTTCGTAATTCATCAGTTTAATCAATTTCATGCTCAGTCTGACATAAAAAATTGAAAACAAAATTATTGCACACATGTGAATCCTAGTAGACAACTGTCAAAATGTGTAAAGTGAATGGAATTCATTCGTTTCATGAATCAGACCTATGCTCGTTCAGGTCGGTCAAAAATATTTGTATGCATAATGATGAGTATGAATCATTGATTCACACTTCATATATTACAGTATTCCTAACACCTTATTCAAACCAAAATTTAAAACATATTTAGGCCGAACATTATTCTTAATTGTTTTGAATCATTAACTGTCAGTGAATGAACAGTTTTGTCCTGTAAATCACTTTACTGTCCTGCCTCCTGATTTTGCTCCACCCCGTAGTTCCCCAGAGAGCAAGAAGGACTTCTTGAAGGCGGTTCACTCCATCCTGCGGGACAAACAAAGGCGGCAGCTGCTGAAGACGGAGAGTCTGCCACCCAGCCAACAGTACGTGCCGTTTGGCGGGAAGCGTCTGAGTGCTCTGAAGGGAGCCCGGCCCACCATGAACCGAGCAGGTAGCCGCGACCTCACAGAACCACCTGCTGGCTCGACCCACTGATTCGACCTTCTTAAATGCTCTACTCACATACTCATCCAAGCCTCAGCTGATAGTTCTAGGCTCACCTTCTGATCATACCACAGACTGTCACATCTTATATTTGCCAGTGAATAATATATAATGTGTTCTTTTATTTATGTAATTGTTTCTATGTTACTCTGTGTTAATATGTTGGTAACATGTCGTGTTTGCATGTAGCTTCTGCCCCTACGCGCATGTTGGGCCGTCGTAAGTTGGTGCGAAACCGCTTCACCATCGACACGGACATCGTGTTTGACGCCGACGCCGACGGTGACTCGCTGGACTCCCAGCATGCACTGCAGCCGGGTGACACGGACCGCTGGGTGGAGGAGCAGTTCGACCTGCGGCGCTACGAGGAGCACGAGCAGGTGAAAGAGACGGACATCCTCAGCGATGAGGATGAGGAAGGTGATGACGAAGACCTTAGCCAGTCGGCGCTGAGCCCCACCACGGAGCAGGACCTGGAGGAGACCCTCTCCGCAATGGCACTGGAGGGAGACACGGCTGGAGAAAAAACAGATGAGGAGGAGGAAACCAAAACTGAAAGCAGGGACTGCAAATCCCAGCATGCCCTGAGGCTCTCTCATCTGGGGAAGCAGTGCGCCATGTCTGTGGCCAGTGTGGATGAGCAGGCGGCGCCCAGTGATGAGGTCATCTGGGTGCGACGGGATGAGAACAGTCCCGACTGTGATACGCAGGACGCGTCGCAGAGCTGAAGACCGACCAGCATGATGAAGTAAAACTACTGATCCTGGATCAGTCACATCTGCTGCCTGCCTGCCCTCCTACAGGAGTCCAGCTTTCTTGCACAGTTCATGGCCAGCACCACACAGCAACGAGTGATATGTCAGAAAGTGAAAATATATCCCTAAGACAAAGACTTTGCTTGAACAAACCTGATCCAACCAATTAAAACCTTCAGGAGGGTTTCAGGAGTGGCGGTGACTTGGAACTAAACTCTTCCTGGGTCACCAGGAAGTAGTCAGGCATTAGAATGAGTAGGGATCACAAACCCTGTTCTATATCAAACCCAATGCTATATCCTGAGAGATATGAAACAGGTGACCCCTGGAGAGAGTAGAGAGCAAACGTTCAACTGTTGTTCTTTTGATTTCTGCCTGTTATGAGCAGCCATATCTCAGAATGCAACCCAATAAGAATCGGATAACATTTGAAAGACGTTTCTGCAGCGATCTGGAGGGACTGTCTGATCAGTGATGTACACTGATGTACACGGCAGACTTGCACACACAAACACACTCAACCACTCACCCACATAACGTAGGTTGCGGTGTTTACAATCATTTAATTGTATGTGACAGGTTGCAAAACACACCCAGCTGTATGATACGGTGCTTTTCCACCACAGACATCAGCAGATCATAGAAATCTGATTTCCACAAGTGCTGTTTTCAGTCATACACATTGGGGAGCACCTTGCAGTATGATCAGGAGAATTTAATCAGATATTAACTTTGCACATTCCCTATGGCAACAGTGCCATGCAATTTGGAATGCCAATTGCTGCCAAATCAGTTTTTTTTCCACTTTTTGTTATTTTTGTTTATTTCCGAATAATAAGCATCTGGAAGTTGTATTATAAAAGGGTCTTTGTTTATTTATGCCCTTCTGAAGTACACAGTAAGAATTAGTATGGTAAATATTACATGAGTTAATGTAAGCTAAATATTGTCATAAAGATGTGTACAATGTTGTTTTAAGAGCAGCCTTTTTGGTTGTATATATTTTCATTTTTTTTAAGTTAATGTTTTTAAGGATTCAAGATTAAAGAATTCAGGTTTGAAACACTTTGTACATATATTCTTACATACAAAGAGATGTAAGTTGAAGGAGAAGAAAAGGCTCCTCAGATGGTTTAGACATGCCGCTTTTTTGCCATTTACCACAAAACATCCGGAGAAAGGATAAAAACAAAAGAAAGAAAAACGAGAGAGCTGTGATGATGAATATGATGAGGATGAATAGAAGTTGTAGGTTGTAGAAAAAATTGAGCTATGAATTCTTAAAGCAGATGTATCTGCCTTTGGTCATGGGCCAGCTAAGGTTCTCTTGATCAAAGAAAAAAGAGTAAACGGTATAGCACAGCAGCCCTTGAGTTGTGATAAAGGCCTTTCTTTACCATTTAAACCATGCCTCCACGGTTGGATCATCAGTGGAAGGCAATGGAATATCTGTGTCTCACTTTCACATGCAATAAGGACACAGTTGTTAAATAGAATAATTGTAGAATTTATTTTGTGCTGTTTTGTTTTATGGTTATTAATGATTCATTTACCCTGACAAATCCTGTTTTACTTGAATTTTTCATCGTTAGCAAAGGCAATAGTGTTGAGAGTAACGAACAGTGAAACATGTTTTTTTTATTATTATTAATTGTAATAGTCACTGCTTTATCTGGTTGAAATGCACTCCATCACAATGCTTCTCCACCTCTGCACACCTTGATCCAGAGGGCCTGAAGTTTGTCCTCAGGGGTCCAAAGCCAACTAACACACACACACACACGCGCACACACACGCACACACACACACACACACACACACACACACACACACACACACACACACACACACACACACCTCCTGTTCAGGACGGGGACCCTTTAGGACCAAGTTTAGCCCCTGGCCATAAACCTGTACAATAGATAAATGGAGTCATTGTTGTACTTCTTATTATTCTATTTTTTCTTTTTCTACATACAGTTTTTTCACATTACTAAAATCCAAATTTTATTCTATTTTTTCTTTTTCTACATACAGTTTTTTCACATTACTAAAATCCAAATTTGCTGAATGCAATCAAAAGGAGCAAATGAAAATTGGAAAATATTTTAGATGGATGTACTGTAGAATTACTTACAAAGTGTTCTCATTGTGCTACAGAGTTAAATTTTATTTTGTAAATAGAGCTGTGTATTAATATTATATCAAATAAATTGGTTTCATAAATATCCATAAAACTGGCTGGTGTAGTTGACTGTTCGTCAGTCTGTTCCATTGTTTTGTTTTTTGTTACTTTTAGATAATTACATTTTAATTAGTGTATAAGTGTGTGAATCACAGGTTACTGCTGGGTTATCGACTTGGTAGTTATAACAGCACACAACTTCCGACTGCCAGGTGGGGGTTATTCTCCATTTATTTCCCATTTATTCCCATATTCCCCATTCTACATTGACCTTGTTTACAGTAAACTGTCCCCTCACTCAAACCCTGAATAATCTTCTTTTAGTGGGCTGAAGGGTTTTGTACAGATAACACAAGAACCGCAGTTCTCAGCAGTGGAGGTCTGGGAATGGAAGTTAGGCGCAGCAGAGCAGAGCCTGGTCCAGAGAAAGAGGAGGACACCGTGGAGGACACGAGAACACAGTCATAACCTGGAGAAGACAGAGGACAGGGAACAAAGAGAAGCAGAGGTGCAGGCGGAGGACTGAAGAAAGGAAAAAATACAAAAATATACCTGGACTTTGTCATGCTGTTCACTAGTTAGCCAAGCTAGCTTAACAACCATTATCCATGTTTCCAGCCTAGCACACATTTTAATGGCCAAAGTGGACGTGTCACTTATGTTAGCCCAATATGTGACCCACATAGTTTGTCCCATTTCCACCTGCAGTGCTCGGATATCCTCAAACTATCTTCCTAATATTTCACATTTAATCCCATCTCCATAATGCAGCAGTCGTATTTGTCACGGGTTGTTTTTACTGTTTTTGGTAGTACTCGGTAGAAATAGTAAGTGAAGACCAGGAAAGGAGAGGAAACAAGATGAGCACAAAGGATGTGAGTTTAACAGAATGACTGTTCAGCGTTTTAAAAGTATTTTATCAGTAAATCTAACTTGATGAGTTGTTTCTTTGGTAGGAGGACATTTAAAGTTTTTTGTGTGGAGAGCATAAATAGAACCAGTGGTTTGAACAATAAAACAACAAAAACCAGATCCTGGTCCTTACATGCTTCTTCATGCAGTACTGTAATATATTCCTTTTAATGATTCATTTCAGCCAGCACCTATAAAGGCTACCGTTCATTTGTATACAAGCAAATTGGAATAAATTACATATGCTTCATTGGATGAAGCATTACATTAACAGGGAAAAGTCTCTGTGTTTAGTTTATAGTAAGCTCACACTAAAAATTTAAGTTTTCTCTTTTATGTATTATTTTTTTTTGTTTACAGCAGCTAATATACTGTATATTCACAGAATGTGTGTTCCCAGGGAATTGATGTAAGGTGCTAGTAACACCATGATCTTGGTGTTATTGCTACCATGTTCTGTGTACTGTACCATGTGATGATTGATTTAAAACATCAAATGAGATGGAAAAATGTGGACTGGGATTAGCTCCAGTGACCCTGACTAGCGGGATTAAGCAGTAGAGATGATGGATGGATTGATGGACGGAAGGATGCAATGCCACAACTGTGCTACATCTCCCTCTGGTGGGGAGATGCATGAAGTGCAGTAAGTTGGCATCATCTCTGTAGACCTATACTCCAGTAGACCTATACCTCGTGTATTTAAGACTGTGACACCACCATACCAAGGAGATGAAGAGAACCAATACTTGCTATAACAGCCCAGTGCATTTCCCCAAAGCTATGCAACATCATGACTGTAATCTTGTGGTAGAGGGAAGAATTATATGTTCAAACGGATCTTACTCCAACAGGCTAATGCCGGTTGTGTCACCGTGTTTGGGAAACCTGTGGCATCCTCGTGAACATCCTCGTGTGTGTGTGTGTGTGTGTGTGTGTGTGTGTGTGTGTGTGTGTGTGTGTGTGGTTACTCCAGTACCGTACATACAGAGACGGGTCCTTCTCAACACAGTAATGAGGTCATGAGCAGTATAAATAACCACTGGTGTTATTGCTAATGCAGTAAGGTCTTTGACGATTTCTGCTGGGGCACTGGCTAGACCATTCACCCAAACTCATGTTTGTATAGACGCTTTTACTGCAGCAGCAGGTAAATGCCTATTTACTGTTAACCTACTTAGGCCTTGTTTTGTGTGTGTGTGTGTGTGTGGGGGGGGGGGGGGGGGGTTATATTAAAACTGTACAGATGTGATAGACAGAGAATAGGCTGCAAAAGGGATGATTATTACTTCATCCACCCATGTACTCTCTGTCATTCTGTTATCAGTTTGATCTCATTATCAAATAAAGTATGACATGGACCAGTAGCGCAAACAAACCTTATTATACAACATACTCAGAGTGCTGAGTAGGCTTGGCTTTGATATTCTGACTAAATTATTTGTTTGCTTCTTTTGATACCAAGCAGCACCGTTCTGCGTGTCAATAAAACAGTAACCCCTGGGTGGTGCTGTTCAAAACCTTTTTCAATCAACAGCATATGTGTAATGTGTAGTGATAAAACGCATTTACAGGAAGAGAGTATCAAGAAGAATGAAAGGTGAAAGAGAATGAAACCTGTGAAAGAATTGGCACCTGTTTCACACAGAAACTGCATATACTATAATACAGCATGTCTTCTCTTATACACACCTCCAGAAATTCACTGGTAATATACTGACTCCTGTACCTTTTCATTAGTATCCCCGGAAGCTTAGTATTTTTTGTCTGTGTCTTGGTTATGTTGTCTAAAATCTCACCTTTTACTTAGACATGGATATTGTTGTTTTTAAGCCCTAAGGAAAACGCCACTTGTGCATATAGCCACAGAATTGCTTTTTTCTTTTTTTTATTCAATTAAACTTAATTTGAAACTTCATTTTGTGTTTCATTTATAATAAAGAAATGTGGTTTCTGTTTTAAACAAATTCACCTTTCCTAATTAATAGGCCTCTGTAAATCCCCCTCCCCCCGAGTCTGGAAGTTTTGTTTTTCTGTCAGTACATTACAGGAAAAGGAAGAGAACTTGTGTTTACATATGAAACTCAGGATGACGTCGCTGAAGTCGGACTAGTTGGACAGGTTTTCGGTTTCTGTTGAGGCTCCCATCCACAGCATGGACAAGCAGTCTACGCAGTTTCAGCTGTAGCCACAGAATACCACAAGTGACCTGTGGCTTCAAAACAACATGGCTGTTGTAAGGTGTCTCTCTTTTAAACAGACTCCGCCATACGCTCAGAGTTCCATGTTGACATGAAAACTTTCATCCTACCATAATTTCAGTGTGTGCTTACCCACAATCCCTGGCTGCTTCTGGAAAACAATGATATAAAAAATATATATGTTTTTATATAAAAATGTGATGTATACATATATAAATGTCATATAGTTGTGCTCATGGTTTACATACCCTGGTGGAATTTGTGATTTTATTTTATTTTTTCAGAGAATAGAAGTAATAATGCAATAAATTGTTTTCATGCTTAGTGGTTGGGTCAAGCCATGAATTATAATTTTTTTTTTTTTTGCCCTTTTTAAAATAATAATGACAACAGACACTACCCAAATGACTCTGTTATTATGTTGTACAGCCTGCATTTGGGATCCTACGTGGTGTGGTAGATCCCAGATTTGTTGGTCCCAGACTCTGCCATGACTACCGCCCCTGTGCAGGCTCTTAGCCTCTTCCAGCCATTGGTAGGATTTCTCTATATCAGGCACTTCCACTGTTTGCCGGTGGTACATATCATGCAGAGGTGTGTCATGCAGAGGTTTCTCCTTCTGTGATTGTTCCTCTTCATGTCCATCCATCTCAGGGTTCTGTTGTCTGAGGTTCCCACTAAGCACACCATAATTTGGGGCCACCATTTTCCTGGATCTTTGATGTTTCACCTTCATCTTTGATGTTGCTTCTTGGACCAAAAGCTGCTAGAAGCAATTGTTCTGATCTTCTTATTACACTAGATGGCTTTTCAGTAACACCTGAATCTAAAAGTTTAGGCATCACTAGTGATTTAGATCTTTCATTTTTCACACACATATGCAACGTCACTAAGGCGGATGTAATATTGCCAAGCTGGTCCATGCTTTTGTCTCGTCAAGATTGTACTAATGTAATGGTCTTCTAATTGGATGCTCTATTTAGCCCCTAAAGAAACTCCAACTTGTACAGAATGCTGCAGCTAAAGTCCTAACTAGGGCTAGAAAATTCGATTATATTAGTTATACTCTCGCTGCATACACTGGCTTCCGTTTAAATATCAAATTGATTTTTAAATTCTTCTGTTGACCTATAAGGCGTTAAATGGTCTTGCTTCACAATATCTGAGTGAACTCATTGCATACTATAATCCATCTCGCCTTCTATGCTCCCAAAATTCAGGATTTCTCTTAGTTCCAAAAATTAGCTCCAGCTGGAGGCAGATCTTTCTCCTTTAAAGCCCCTCGGTTATGGAATAGCCTTTCAGCTCCAATCCGAGATTCTGACACAGTTCCAATCTTTTAATCTAGACATAAGACTGTTGATGCTGTCATCCAGCCATGTCATATGATCACTCTAGTTGTGACAATGACTTGGGTGGAAAGTAATGGCTCAGTGAGCCCTCATGACAGTATTTCCATGTCCCAGCAAAATACTGTAGATGTCATAATGAAGATATACCAATGATATTTTAAGTAGCCAAAACACAACATTAAGAAGATAAATGCATAAAAATGAGCGAGTAACAGCCAAACATCTTCACTAGTTCTGTCCTGTCCTCCCTCTCAGTTCTACTCCATCTTGCTTTGATCTACTGTTATTGTTTAAACGGTGTTTGCACACTACTGACCAATGAAAAGTGACCATAGGTCAACCATTAGGTGCCACACCCACAGGCACTCACACATGCTAGAAGGCGGAATTGATTTGCTGTGCTGAATAACAGAGGGGTGTTTGTGGTTGGGGCAGGACAGAGCCAAAGTGAGCACTGTGGTGTGATAGCCGGTCTTTGTAAGAGACCAAAGATGTTTCTACAAATGGGGCCAGAGGATCTTCTCCTAAGCTGGCCACTGATCACTCCCAGGATCAGTCACCAAGACAGGAATGAGCTAACTATCCAGGGTCAATACAACTTTGAACTGGATTAACTTTCCAGGATTATAAGTCAATATCGTCAAATCCTGGAAAGCTGTGTTGTTTCGTCCCCAACACAACAGACTCAACACACCAGTCCATCGGGTTGAATTGGGTGAGCAGAAAAGCCATTAGGCTTGAGTATTATGGGCTGGTGGTTCCCTTGGAGAACTCTGCTCTACCTGCTCTCAGTGCCTTTCTCAGTGTGGTAAAGGTTTCTCTGTCTATGAAGGGAGTGTGGCATGACATACATAACACAGACTCATCTACAGTACAGTCAGGGTTCAGTGCACACCACTGTAATGCATAGCTGGCACAGATAGCCCCTCCCTTCTAGTTCCTTATTAAATGTTGCCGTGACGATAGTCTGCCTTGTCAGTTCCTGTATTGGTTGCCGTGCGAGTCAAGCGGCAGTTAGGCCGGAGGATGTCACCGTGGTAACCTCACTACCCATGAAGAAGGTGCCAGTTCATATTTTTGCCATTGTCATTATCATGGAGACACACAAACATTAACTATACACCTTGATGAACATCTTCAGCATGTGAGCAGACTTTCATGCAAAACAAAGGTTTTCACTACCATGTGGCTTCACTGATGCTTGTTTGAATGTGTTTGCTTCATCACACCTGAAAACAACCTCACATACAACCAAAGACAAATATATGCATAAACATACAGCTCAACAAAATTGAGCTCTGTTGGTGAAGATGAGAGATCTGTTATAAGAAACTAACTTTGCTTTTCACAAGTACTATTCCCCCAAACATATTCATTTTAGGCTGATGTTAATGGCATCTGACCATAAACAGCAATGTATACTAACAATGTATCAAGGCCCCTGTTGAACTGGTGTGCTGATGGCATTATGCAAGTATATGTGACATGCTAAATTATTGTGTAAACCTACCTGTTGACTGCAGATTATTACCAGTATTTATATTTTCGAGTTACATATGCACACTTTGATTAACCCCCTGATGCACATACAGTCATGGCAAAAATAAAGTTCACCTTCCTACAATTTATCACATCCATAGTTATTTGTCTTATTTATCAACTTCCGTAGACAAAAACCCCCCACACAGCTCAGCAATTTCTGAAATAGTCAGTGCAGCCTGTCTAGAACCAACAACCATGAGGTGTTCAAAGTCATTTCTAAAAGTCACCAGGTGAGTCACATAGCTCCAGAGATGGACATTCCAGGTTCAGAAAGTGAAAGGTCCTCACAAAGATTTGTTCGGGATTCCTGGATTGTGTTGGTTCCACAAATTTTACCTGGCTGGCACTTATTAGAAAATCCAGCAAGCTTGAGTAAAATCCTGGGAAGGAGTTTTACTTTCTGAACCTGGAATGTCCACCTCTGCTGGTGATCTGGATCTCAGAGTATTTTATACATCAAAGTTACTTCTAATAAAAAAATTGATAATAAATTTATAATTTTATTTATTTAATAAAATTTATAATAAATAAAAGTGCACATCTTAATAAGCAGCATGTAGCTGGAGTTTCTTATAAAACTGCAGCATGAAATTAAAGGTGTGACCTACAGAACAGCCATAGCCAATATGCATTTACCAAAGTAATACTGGAAAAAGCACTCAAAAATGCAAACAAGAGAACCTCCATGTTTGAACCCCCCACGTTTGCACCTCCACTTTTGAAGTTGAATGTTGAATGTTTACAGATTTGATTATTTGTGAACTTGCCATCAAAAATTTCTTGAATTATTATTTGTTTTAGTTTTGTTGCCTATTGTGGAGTATGTGTGTAGACTAGAAACACTGAAAACATGTTTTTATAGTCATAAATAAATGCATTAAATATATGTATTCTTAATCTACTCTATAATTTACTGCCATAAATACATACATTTATTATAAAGTTATGAATTTTGTAAAAACATTCAGTGTGCTTAGGAACTGCAGGCTACACAACATGTTTGAGGATGCCACACTGTGTTAAAATGGTCAACAGAAGTAAGTGCTAAAGTTTGGTGGTGTCTTGAGTTCCTTTTCCATGCGGGTCATGTGGGCGCCCGACAGCAGTAGAGAAACGTGGCTTTAATTATTATGATAATAATTATTACGAGCAGATTCTCACCACTTGGATCTAAAGCAAGGGGGAAATTTGGGGAAATAAGCCATTTCAACTTATTTATCACTCAAATGATTCATTTAATATCCTTTATTACTTTAATACTTTATATTTAAAGAAAACCATAGTGTTTCACTATTTGTTTGTTGTTTAGTTTATCATTCTGTAACCTCCAAATTAGTTTGAGTTTTGATCTTTTGTTTTTCTCCATTTCTTGACGTTTTCTTCTCTTTATCCTGACACCAGCTGACAGGACAACAAGGGTCACAGGGTAACAGGGTAACAACCGGTCCTCCCCTCCTTTGCATTGTTTGAACAGTTCAGGTATTGCCAGTTGCTTTTACCGATGCAGATAAACCTGTTGGGGCACATAGCACTGCTAACACATTTTTTTCTTGTGACTTAAAATCTTCCTCTCTGATATTCTGGCTCTCAGTTGAGACACAGCAGCTGTGAGAGGACGCAAGAGGAGTGAGACCAGGTTCGAGGCGGAGTGAGAGAGAGTGAAACCAGGTTAGAGACTGACGTGACGCAGAGAGAGAGAGAGGCATAGGGGGACATTTGAGTCAGAAGACCCCCGATTCCCTCCTGTGCGTGTGACCTATCAGTCCAGCATGTCTTACATGGCTGAGTCCTACGCCGGCAAGTCGTACGCAGGCAAGTCGTACGCGGGCAAGCCGTACACGGACCACTCGAACGCCGACAAGACGTACGCGGACAGCGCGTTCACGGACCAGGCGGTGAAGGACGCGTACGACGAGCAGATTCTGAAGGAGAAGAGAAAGCGCAAGGAGGCGGTGCACTGCGAGGTGGTCGCCCTGGTCTTCGGCTTCATCGGCTGCATCGGCGTCTCCGCCGTCACGGGTCTCCCCATGTGGCGGGTCACGGCCTTCATCCAGGAGAACATCATCGTCATGGAGACGCGCTGGGAGGGGCTGTGGATGAACTGCTACCGGCAGGCCAACATACGCATGCAGTGCAAGGTGTACGACTCGCTGCTCTACCTGCCCCCCGAGCTGCAGGCGTCCCGCGGCCTCATGTGCTGTGCCGTCGCCATCTCCGCCATCGCCTTGATCATCTCCATCGTGGGCATGCGCTGCACCCGTCTCATCGATTCCCGGCCGCGCGTGAAGCACATTGTCCTGGTGACCGGCGGCTGCCTCTTCCTGGCCGGATGCCTGGCCACCATCATCCCCGTCTCCTGGACGGCCTACCGCATCATCCAGGACTTCTACAACCCTCTGCTGCTGGACGCTCAGCGACGGGAGCTTGGCGAGGCGCTCTACATCGGCTGGGTCACGTCCGCCCTGCTCTTCACGGCCGGCGTGATTCTGCTCTGCCGCCATGCACCACACACGGAGGAGAAAGAGGACCCGACCACGGTGCTGTACAGAGCTGGTTACACCCCCAACAGTCTCTACAAGCCTGGATACACCTACCAACCAGCGTACACCTACCAGCCGGCATATTCCTACCAACCGGCATACGCTGCTCCTCCACCACCAGGATCTGTGATCTACAGTCGGCCCAGTTACTGATGATCTGGACCCTGGGGAGTAAAACCAGGACAGGTGTTCTACACGAGAGAGGAAGCACCTCGCTGTTATCCGGAAAACAAAACACAAGTTCAAAACTCTTGTTTTGTTGGGGTTTTTTTGTTGGATTATTGGATGCGATTTCTACTGCGTACATTTAGCTAGATGTGAATCTCCTGCAATGATTGTAATCTTAAATTTGTATTGCTTTCTTGGTTTCCAGTGGACGTTTTCAGGACTTGTTCATGGATAAAATCTGCACACAAGTCGAGGAACTGGCACTTTCTGGGAAGGTGAATGTGATGTATTGCTTCAGGAAGCAGTATCACTCTCACTCGTGCGCACTCATATGCATTTATCTTCTTACTAATGACGCTGAACCACTGGGAGTACTGCGGTACTCTGATTCAGAAGAGTGCATTTACAAACATATTGGAATATATGTCATTTTTTTAAGCACTGGAGAATTTTGGAGAAATTGTTAATGATAATAATAATAAATATTTATATATAAATAACAATGTACACTGTTTTATTTCTCATTACTAAATTCATGAACATTCTCTTCTGATGATGAACGTGAATTACTAGGTGAAGTCATTCTGTTCCAGGACAGACCTGGGTACACTGGCCAAACCTGTCTATGTGCATTTTTACATTGTTTGACTGCACTATTACCAACCCAGAATGATCCTGGATCCCTCAGATGTGCAGACACGCCTAAAACACAAATGTACCCGCAGGAATTTGACTATCGCTACCGACAGAAGTCACATGCTTGCCCCACACACAGCCCACAGCTCTCATGTACAGCACTGAGCAAGTAGTGATTTCACCTTTATGGATCAATTCAATATATTGCATATTCTTAAATATAGACACAATAAGGAATGAATGGGAATATGCTCATTGTAATACAATTTAGACCAAATCTGTTAAAACAGTGCTTTATAATGACACAGAAACAAAGCAGATGTGGACATCAACAGGAGGTGCTCACAGTAAAGTGGGAGAGAATGTTGTTTTTTTATGTGAAAGAAAGGTGGATGTCTTTTTCAGACTGGTTGGTTGCATTTTTAACATGACTTAAGCAAAACCTCCTAAACGGTATGCTGTTTCTCAGTAGAATGTGGTGTTCTTTCCGCCTGAGTGGTGAGAATGACTGAGGCGTTTGTGTGCTATTAACAGAACTCCAGTTCAAAGAATGGTTCTGTTTTACAAGTGTACATAGCTGGTCAGTGGCTGGTCTCATGCGTGTGGTCTCACGTGTTTGGTCTCACGTGTTTGGTCTCACGTGTGTGGTCTCACGTGTTTGGTCTCACGTGTTTGGTCTCATGCGTGTGGTCTCACGTGTTTGGTCTCACGTGTTTGGTCTCACGTGTGTGGTCTCACGTGTTTGGTCTCACGTGTTTGGTCTCATGCGTGTGGTCTCACGTGTTTGGTCTCACGTGTTTGGTCTCACGTGTGTGGTCTCACGTGTCTCAGAGGCAATGTGCTCTGCCTAGAGACCCATGATGTAGTCGGGGAGGATAATGGGAGGATCAGGCTGTTTGAGGAAAAGCAATGACAAACGCTAGGAAAAATAACTGGACAACAATCAAGAAAAGGAAAAAAGTACATCGTGTCCGCGTTCAACTCCCACGTCTCCTGAGCGAAGATACCAGTTTCATGTTATGTTACACGTGCAATCTCAGATGAAAAGGTTTGTCATGGTACACCTATGTGTTCAATGTCATGTTACACCTACATTTTTTGATATACACTAAACTATACACATATATGTAGATATATAGGCTGATCAGTCCATTGTCCACACTAACTCCATGGTAGCATTTGGTTTGTATTCTGTTCTCTACATTTGTTGTTGGAATCTGGCCTTGTAAAAGTCTTTCCTTGCTATATTGTGAGCCAATACATGTAAAGCTGTATTTCCATTAATTAAAACAAGACAAAACAACGTAAACAAGGCAATTAGAAGACCAACAAGTTGTCTCAAATTAGCCATTTATACAGCCAAATGAAAATTTCTTTTTAAACCAGCGCTTTTGCAATTTAACATAATTTGTAATAAAATTGGAAACTAAGTTTCTTACCACAACATAGCAACACTTTGTCTCACTATGACTAACATTCCTACTTGTACAACAGATGTGCAGTTCCTAGTGTTTGCGGTATTTGAAAACAACCTGAAATAAACAGTTTTTCCCAAGATAGTTCCAGGGACGTATGCAGTAAAGCACTCTTGGGATTCTCTGCTGACATAGCTCTTGTTAAGAAAACCTTATGTAGCTCTTTTTTTGTGGACAAGGTTATGAAAATGGTCACATGCTGTGTTACTGTTTGACGATGGCTTTAGGCAGTACAGAGTGCTCACAGTGACCATGCCAATGCATGTGCATGAGAGAGAGATAGAGATAAAGATAGTATAGTTTCCTCACTCACTGAAGTACAGTTTCCAGAGAAACAGGACAGATTTGTTGGTATATGTGTGTGTGTGTGTGTGTGTGTGTGTGTGTGTGTGTGTGTGTGTGTGTGTGTGTGTGTGTGTGTGTGTGTGTGTGTGCGAGAGAGAGAGAGTGAGGCGGATGGAGACAGTGTGTTTGTGTGTGTGTATAAGGGAGTGAACATGTAGTGGATGGCATGGCAGCGTTTCCTCCCCCTCCTCCTCCAGTCACGGGTTCATATGATTTCATGGCAACGGTGTGGAGATCCCTCCCATCCTATTATCCAGCTCAGGGCCCGGGGGGAGGGGCGGGAGGCAGCAGAGGTGTACACCTTTCACCAGCGCGCTCACAGGGACACAGAGGAGACCTTCAGGTGAGCGCCACTCCGCTTTCGTCCTTCGGCTGAGCCTGTCGCTACGGCCTGACTCCTCCTCGCTCTGCTCCGAGCATCTGATCCGCCTTTACACGGAGCCCCAGGTCTTGGAATGATTTGAAGCGGCCCCGGTTTGTTGCCGTCCCGAGTCTGAGCGCGCGGAAGGAAGATGGCGGCCCAGGGGCTGGAGATAGCAGCCATGTGCCTGACCCTGGTGGGCCTGATGGGGGCGGCGGCCAGCACGGGCATGCCCATGTGGAGGGTCACGGCCTTCATCCAGGAGAACATCATCGTCATGGAGACGCGCTGGGAGGGGCTGTGGATGAACTGCTTCCGTCAGGCCAACATACGCATGCAGTGCAAGGTGTACGACTCGCTGCTCTACCTGCCCCCTGAGCTGCAGGCGTCCCGCGGCCTCATGTGCTGCTCCGTCGCCCTGTCCTTCATCGGCCTCGTCATCGCCATCGCCGGGATGAAGTGCACGGTCTGCATCCAGGGAGACGACGGCACCAAGCACAAGGTCCTCGTCGCCGCCGGCTGCCTGATTCTCCTGGCCTGCATCGCTTGCCTGATCCCCGTCTCCTGGACGGCCCACGTCATCATCCAGGACTTCTACAACCCCCTGCTGCTGGACGCCCAGCGGCGAGAGCTGGGCGAGGCGCTCTACGTGGGCTGGGTGGCGGGGGCGCTGCTGTTCGTGGGCGGGTGCATTTTCACTTGCTGCAGCGCCCCCGAGGATGAGGGTGTGAAGCAAAGCCACGTGGCCTACACCCACAACGTGCCCTACGTGGCTTACCAGCCCCATCCAATGGTCTTCCAGCCCAGGTCAGCAGCCGCCTACAGCTACTCATCCAGAGAGCCATCGTTCATCCAGCCGTCCCGAGAGCACTCGTTCATCCAGCCGTCCCGAGAGCACTCGTTCATCCAGACGGCCCGACAGCCTTCGTTGGTCCAGCCGGCTAGACACCAGTCTATCCGCAGTGCTGTCGCCTACCTGTGAATACTCGTCAAATGCCGGCAAAAGGAGCTTAAACGAGACACTTTGGTAATGCTGGTTTGTCTCATATGTATGTACTCCTGTACAGTACGTGTGTCTTGCGTACTGGTATGTATATAGATGGAGATGAAACACTTCTGTTTACCATAAATGGATCAGCTGTGATGTGTGGGGAGGAGCACTTGTCTTTTGTCCAGACATTTCTCCACTGTATTTAAGATGAACGATAAGGTATAAGAACTTAATAATTGACCTGTTCTTGTTTTGGAAATAACCACTTTGAGTCTTTGCTAAGAAATCACATTTCTGAGAAAGTTATGAGAATGGATGGTGGCTTTGCTGTATAATGTTTATGGACTATATGGATCATATAAAAAACAATAAAAAATGTATTGTATATTGTAATTGTACATTTAGGAAGAATGGGCCAGTATGTCCACTTAATCTTTTTGTTTATTTCAGATTTATTCACATTTTATGCAGTTTCAGCTGTGTGCGGATGTGCTTTAGAGCGCTTCACCTCCATGACGGCCGTGTTATCTAAGGGCAGTGAAGGCGCTTGTGTGTGTCTTAGTAGTGCTGGCGCATGTACACAGAGGCGCGGAGTGTCTTGTTGATCTCTGTACCCTGAGGGCCCAGACAAACAGAGAGTGAAATATAAACTAACGTACAGCCATTGTCTAATATCCTTCAGCTGGCCACGCCCCTGCATCCTCAGTAACCTTACCACACAGGGCTACAACCTAACCAGGAAATGAAGAACAAATTGCTAATCCACTTTTTACTGGGAAGAGGAATGCATGTAGATTAATTTAGTTAGTGCTTGAGAACAGACTCCAGGTGTAGATTTAATGCAAGGGCAAGTTCCAAGGTAAAACTATAAAAGGAAAATTTTTCAAAGTTAGATTTAAACTCAAAAGTGTACAGGGAATAATTTGTCCAGGAAAAAATAATGACCTTTGTTAAATCTTTATAGGTTTTCTGTTGTGTTTACAGGGTATTGGGAATGAATGTTGAAGTAAAGGACTTAGTGATTCTTGGGGTTCTGGGTATATGGGTTATCCATGTCTAACAATAGGCAAGCTCATTTTTGGCAAATCCATCAAGCATACAGGAAAACAGGCAGAACAGGTGAGAGAGAGGGGAGGTTCAGTATGTACTGAACAATTCGAGCTGGCGTTACTGTAAAACTACACCTTGAGATAACATGGACAATGTAGTCAAACAGGAAAATTAGATAATCCAAATCTACATGTTGTAGAGATTCAATACTTGTGTCCATAATTAACTTTTTGTCTACCATAATTATGTGTCTGTAATTACCTAGAAGTGTCAACGACCTTTAAACGTAATCACATAATCTCTTCTGTGAACTGTGTTTTAAAATTAAACATGCTACTTTTTTGTCTTACAAACTAAGCAGCTATTGATGGTAATATTTGCCAGTGTGATAAAGTATTTTTGGTACATATACTCATAGTACATATTAGCAGCTTGCTTCATTCAGCAAGAGATGACCTGACCCATGAGTTGTTGACCCATGGCTCCTATAAGTACGCTGACCTAGACCCTCTAGTGGTGAATCCTGATATTGTTCTTGTGCGGACGATAGCTCATCTTTGAAGCTAGCAGAAGGGTAGAACTACTGACAATTCAACACTTAAATGAAAGGAATGGGAAGCAGTGTTAAAGATGCAGACACAAAAACCCACAAAAACAAAGGACGAGGTAGTAACAGAAGGACAGTGGGAGTGCCGTTCTGTTTGGGTATATTCACAAAGTGCAAGATGGTTACTGTTATATCCTGCATGAGCAGGGCACAACAAACATTTGGTAACCAGAAGCCCTCATGCTCCCTAACCAATCCAGAAAGAGCGACCCGCTTCCCAAAACGCGAGAGACCCAGACTCAGCACTCTCTCCTCCGTTCTGTTCTTCTCCAGACGTACAAGCACGGCCTGGGTCTCGTTCTTGTGTGGATTTAACTTTACCCTTGGATTATACTCCAAAACCACAGACATCACACCTTCATCCTGGGAAAACTGCGTAGAGGTCCACTGGTGTAACTGGATAAATGCTCAGGTCTGTCTGATATTGTTTAGGAGGAGTTGTGACTCGGACCACTGACACAGGCTCGGGCTTTTTGTGTCAGTGTATTGCTGAAGCTTCAGCTCCTGTTTGTGAGGAGAGCACGTTTGTGGATTTGTGTGCATGAGTGTGTGTGTGTGCGTATACATTTGAGCAATGGTTAACGCATGTGAGATCATCGCTCTGTCCTTGGGTGCTATCGGGTTGGTGGGAAGTGCGGCCACGACGGGCATGCCCATGTGGAGGGTCACGGCCTTCATCCAGGAGAACATCATCGTCATGGAGACGCGCTGGGAGGGGCTGTGGATGAACTGCTACCGCCAGGCCAACATACGCATGCAGTGCAAGGTGTACGACTCGCTGCTCTACCTGCCCCCCGAGCTGCAGGCGTCCCGCGGCCTCATGTGCTGCTCCGTCGCCTTGAGTTTTCTCGGACTGTCGGCCGCCGTCCTGGGTCTCCGTAACACGACCTGCTTCCAGGGCCAAAACCGCATCAAATCCCTCCTCATTACGACTGCAGGGGCGATGGAGGTCGCCGCTGCCCTCTGCGTTTTCATCCCCGTCTCCTGGACGGCCCACGTCATCATCCAGGACTTCTACAACCCGCTTCTGCTGGACGCCCAGCGGCGGGAGCTGGGCGAGGCGCTCTACGTGGGCTGGGTAGCGGGGGCGCTCCTCTTGCTGTCTGGGGCGGTCTTCCTGTCCTGTCGCTCTGCTCCGGACTCCGATCTCCTCTACCAGCCTGTGTACGGGACCGCAAACTCCACACTGACGCGTCTCCAACCCCTCACCTCCACTCACAGCTCCATCACCACTTTCCCCCAGCAGCCCCGACAAGCATTTCACCCAGCCTACAGCCACACTGGAGCTCCCCCTGGTGGACAGCCTGCATACAGTGAAGTCCTGGTGAAACAAGCTAACATGGTGCCCATTTATCAGGACCAAGGATCTGTGCATGGCTCCCATGGCACATGGAGACACTCCACGCCCAGAACCTCCGGCAAACCCAGCCTGATGCCCGTACCTGCGCGTGCTGGTCTTGACGGGCGCACACGCAACATGGCCACTATGCAGACCTCCCAAAACGCATTGGCACCATTTGGATATGGCAACTCTCAGATTCAAGCACACAACCCACTGTTCCACTCTGGAGTGTACATATGAGGACAGTTACATTTAACCGCCTCTAACAGCAGATAACAGAGTAATTATAAATGATGTACACTGATCAGCCATAACATTAAAACTACTGACAGGTGAAATCAATAACCCTGATCATCTTGTTGCATTGGCAGCTGTCAGGGGGTTAGATATTAGGCAGCCAATGAAGAGTCAGTTATTGTGTTTCAGTAAAAAAACAAAAACAGGAAGCGTAAGGATCTGCGCAACTTTGACAAGGGCCAAATTGTGATGGGTAGATGACTCCAAAACAACAGGTCATGTGGTATATTTCCCAGCATGCAGTAGTTAGTATATGTACCAAAGGCAGTCCATAGAAGGACAACCGTTGAACTGGGAATCATGTGCTTTTATGGTCATCGATGCACGCGGAGTGCTAATGTTAGCCTCTCTGGTCCGATCCCAGAGGAGAGCTATAAAAGAAAGGTGTCAGAACAAACTGGGTTTGCTGGGTTTGCATAGCTTCAGAGCAGTCAGAGTTACCCTCTGACCCCTGACCCCCTCTGAGTGCCCTCTGACCCCTGCCCTCCCTCAATTGTACCTACATTTGGCACATCAAAACTGGACCGTGGAGCAATGGAAGAAGGTGGCCTGGTCTGATGAATCTTGTGATCTGTTACATGTAGGGAGTGTCCAGGTGAGTGTGCATTGCCTACATGGAGCAGGAATGCTTAAGAATGCATGTTGGGAAGAAGGCAAGCTTGTGAGATGCTGGGAAACACTGCATTCATGTGGATCTTACTTTGAAATGTTCCTAAACGTTGTTGCGAACCAAAAAGTGACAAAAAGTTCTAGGCGTTCACTTGACCTCCAAACTCCAAAGAGCTCAAACTCAATCAAGGATTGGGATGTGCTTAGAAAACAATCTCACAACTTAGATGATCTGCTACAAATGTCTTGGTACCAGATACCACAGAAGACTTTCAGATGTCTTCTGGAGTCCATGACTCGCTGGTTAATGCAGTTTTGGTAGCAACAAAAAAAACAACATTAAGCAGGTGGATTTAATGTTATGGCTAATCATGGTATATTACAAATCAGTAAACTATATTAAAATTTGCATAAGGGTTACTAGATTAGAGTTAGCATAAAGTAATGCTAAAATAAGCAGGAATAGACTACGTATGTATTTATTTATGCATTTACAATTTGTAGTGTTTTTAAACAAAAAAAAATCATTTTCATTTTCTTTCTTTGGTGCATCTGATTTAATTTTAGATATGTATTTTACGGGAATCGCTTTTTGTATAGAGCCAGTTATATTTTTTCTCTTTTCTTAGTCATTTATAAGTCAACTTGTACTTCATTTTGCTGTCAACACTCTCATAATGTTGGTCAGAAGTTAATAAATATATTGATACATTTTAACTGTCACCAGGTTTGTTCAAAAAATTTGCCATGAATAGGCGGTCAAATAAAGAAAGTTATTACAATCAGCCTGTGTAATAACGCATGGACGTAATTTTGTAATAAAAAGTGGGGGGGACACGGATTCGTCGCTATTTAAATATTTGGTTTTAACCGTAAAAACTGGGGGGACCAACACCGGCTTTTGAAAAAGTGGGGGGCACATGTGTCTCCCCCCCCCCCCCCCCCCCCCCCATCCTCCCCCCAAATTACGTCCGTGTAATAACGCGAGGTTCTGTAGCACAGCAGTAGTGGAAACTGTGCTCTTAGTTCCAATTTAATTGCGAGGTGTCACATTTTACCCCCAATTTGGGTAATTTCTGCAATCGGTGTACTGCCTTCGCCCGGAGATGCTGGGATTGGCTCCAGCCCCCCCCCCCCCGTGACCCCGACTAGCGGGATTAAGTGGTTCAGATAATGGATAGATGGATGGATGGATGGGTCATACATTTGTTTAGGTGACATAAAGTTAATCCACAAGTCATCCACACGGTCTGTATTAGCTACACAAACGTGGGTGGGCAAGGCGGGAGAAGGTCAATCGAATAAATAGATGTGGGTCTTATCAAAATTACGGCGTCCAGTAAGGCACATGTAAGCCTATCGAGAAATCACACTTTTGTTTAATATCGTTTTCAAAAGGACTGAAATATAAATTATTTACCTTTTTCTTTGTGCTATTTTGTCCACCCCACGCAGCTAGCTGAATCTAATTCACGTAATCTAAAGGAATGTCTGTAAGAAAGTTGCGACAGTTCCCTTCTTTACCAGAAGATGGCGGCAGATCTAATTATTTTGACCTTCACGGACGCGTTTGCTCGGAGAAAACCTGCACAGTAAAGTTGCCTAGAATTTATATTTGATGGGCGTTCCGCTTTGAATTTATATAAGAATGCCAAATCACTATCACTAGTAATCTAATAATGTTGCAGGCAATGGACATGATAGGTCATTATGAAATCATTTTTCATTGGTGAGAAAGCGGAGTCGTGAACTGCTATGTTGTATCGGACCACTCCGTGATTTGCGCTTTAACCGCAACACACCAAGACGAAACCATGAAGATGTTTTCATGTTCATAAGAAGAACCAACCTATGCCTCTGAATGGAGAGAAGGATAACTAATATTCCTCATCTCATCTTCGTGATTGCATATCTAGCAGATCATCGGTAAAGCACCACACCATAGCAGGTACTTTTAAAACCTGCTGACCTTTATGGTGTATGATAACTGACTGTCTGCATAAACCATTTGCAACTAACGCCATACACACCAAGTCCAGTTTGCAGCATGCCCAATGTTCTTATCCAACCCAATTTTAATCAAATCACAAAAAAACCCGTAATATCTACAGATGAGCTGGATAACATATTGTGTACTGCGAGTACGCCAAAATGCATTTTTCAATAACTCCTACTGCTTGCCTAAAAACAAGAACCGGTCGCCTAAAAATAAGAAACAGGCCCATTTAATAAAAGCATGATAAACTTCAATGGAATATCCGAACTCTCGCTCCCTAAATATAACGCAACAGATAAAGTGTCGAAGAGGAGGCGCTTAATCTCCATGGAGCGCGCCATGGATTAAATCAAGGTTTCCATCACTGCTGCTACAAATATTTAATCAAATCTTGGTGCAAGCGGAGCAAAGATTTACTCAGAATCGACTGCTGCCGGATTTGAAGATAATCCTCCAAGAGTGTGTTTGAGGGTGGGCGACTTGTCTCTGCTCGCAGCCGAGTGTGCGCGCGGAGAGAGACGTTCACGCGGTTTGCATAATCAACCCCAAAAATCTTTATAACCTAGAAAGCGTGCGCGGGGCAACAGTAAGTGTTGCGTGATTAACACTTAATGTGGGATTGATGTGGGTGTGAACACCGAAAGGCGGAGCTCGCACCGAGTTGATAAGCAACATATGCCGAAGGCGCGTCCTGGCACCAAGATGCACGGCAGGAGAAGGGCGCGTGCCGTTTACGTTTGGATTGGAATGTTAAACGGTGCGCGTGTCGGCATGAAGTGACAGAAGAAGGACACACATGTTAAAAAGCAACTCTGCGCCAGTATCATGGCGAAAAGGAAGGGATTATTATTCTCGTTGCTGTGCCTATTAACTGACCTGTGTGTGAGTTCGCAGCAAGTCTTGCGAATCGGTACGTATTTTATTATTGACAGTCTTTGGCTGATCTTTGTTTGATTTGAATGAACATGCGCACGGTGTCGACTTGCACGTATAATAGTGTTACCGGGCGTTAAGAGCTGTAATCCTGCACAAATGCGTGTGAAAGCAGGTGCACCTGCTCTATTAGCGCGCACAAACACGCACGCACAAACACGCGCACAAACACGCACAAACACTAACGACACTGCGGGGTTTTTAATGTTTACCGGGACCTAAAAGTTTTGGAACGTGTGTTTATGGATTAGAGGAATAAAACTCTTTGCTCAAAACATCGGGACGCCTGCATGATTTGTATGGCTAGTTGTTTGCCTCGTGTCGCTTTATATGTTCGTTTTAATTTTTTCTCGAAAATACGCTTTGAAGTTAAAGCTGCAAAACACCTGTTAGATTCCAGTTCGTACGATTTTTAAGAGGAACACACAGAAAACATTATGCGCCTGTGCTCGATTGGAACAGACGATTCCGTCATTCGTATATATTGATTTACTAAGAACCATATTCCTATTTTTAATAATGTTTTATGATTTGACGCAAAAGTGCGCTAGTAGTTCGCAATGACCTGGTGCTGCTCAGATCAAATCCTGGTACTGTGGCATGAAGAGGTGAGTTTTCCCTGTAGAAAGAATTAGTTATGATTCAGCATCAGCACTGACATTCATGCTTTATGTGGAGACGATTAATGCTACGTTTGTACTTTTGCATTCTTTGTTTCTTTGCTGTTATTGGTTTGTTAGCGATGACCCTGACATTTTGTATCCTACACTTCACAGACTATTTGACCTCCAAAATCTAATCTTGAATCTGGTAGCAGGATACATGTACGTCACTAATGTATACTAAATATATATACAAATACAATCTATACAACTATCTATACAAATATCAAGTATCAACAGAGAATACAGGCGCTGTTGTGCACGCTACACCTCCCGTTTGATTGAAGTGTGATGTACTAAATCCACAACATCCACTGTGATTTCACTCTGGCCAAATCATGACTTTCTCTCTCTCCCTGATTGAGGTTGCCTAATCTTTTGCTTACTTTTTTTGCGATTCCGTTTCAAACCGCTTGGTGAACACATAATCTTTCCCATATGCTGCATACTTGAATAACCAGTTGATGTTGACCCATGTGCAGGCACACAGCTGGTAATAATGCCATCATCGTAACCCCGTAACACACACACACACACACACACACACACACTGAGAGTAAAGTGTAGGGCTTGTTCTGATTAACCCCCACCTTCCTGTTTCATTGCCAGTGCACAGTATCTCCCAATAATCCAGCTGTGCTAATCTGGCTGTGGCTCCCGGCCAGATCAGAGACAGCTCCACGGAACACAGCCGACGCTCGTGCGCTCCGATTAGGGGCTGCAGTATCCGCCGCGGAGCACAATAAACCGCTACTATTGGCCAGCACTGCTAATTTAGCCTAGACGTTCCTCTCCTTGGTGCCGCCCACTTTTATGTTAATTCGATTCCGTGACTTAAAAAAAGGCATTTGTGTTTGGTGTGCGGTGATGTGGCTTTTGGTTTTCAAGTGGAGAAGAATTTGTGAAGAATTTGTGAAGAACGTAAACAGAGACGTAGCAGCAGAACACAGAGGGATCTCAGTGGCTTACGCAGCAACGAGGCACACGTGGGTGCACCTGTGCGTGAACGCATGTGTTGGTTGGGCTCTGGACTGGAGAGATGTGGGCCAGGCAGGCCTTTGGAGTCCTGCAGGAAAGCTTGGACAGAACAGTGACATCATTGTGCGCTGGTCCTTTACATGCAGTCCCACATGGCATTGAGTGCTGTTTCACCAAAACATCTCTCTCTCTCTCTCTCTCTCTCTCTCTCTCTCTCTCTCTCTCTCTCTGTGTGTGTGTGTGTCTGTCTACCTATGACTTATCTTCCACAGAAAATTTTGATGCATTGAATTAACACCTGTTATATTCATCTGTGTACAGTTGGACTTAAACGAACATGGCGTGTGTTCAGTCTTTGGTGTCCGTTGATTCCACACCGTCTCTTTTTCAGTCTTTTTGGTTTCCAAAAGTGAATCTGTTAGTCCCTTTAGCTGATTGGCTGGCTTAATTCAACCTTATTCTCAAGCCTAGGTTTTTAATATCTGTATGTTCTGAACATCGTCCAGAAATCTGCAGTGTTTGGGCTTTGCAATCATAACAACCAGAAGTGATATTTGTGAGATTCATCTTGTGGCATACCCAACAGGGGCAGCCAGAGTCCAGCTTTAAAAATTACACACATCAACTTCAGATTACAGTAGAATTTTTCATCATAACGTCTATTAAGAATCAGAGATATTAGACAGATAAATCACAGAATGGCCTTTTTATGAGTGCCGCACTCAACAGTATTTTTAGATCATTGCAGCCTCTGTCTAGTGATATTGTTTCGGTCATACAGCCAGATTAGTAAAGACAGTTGGACAGCACTCGTATACTATGCAATATATTTAATCGACTGAGGGATGAAAACAAACACAAAGGCGTTTATCAGTGTGCTTATTGTGTTATGTCTGCCAAACCCCTTAAATACTGTGAACAATTACACCGTCGGGTCACTGGTGCATGACATAATCATCATTGTCCAAGAATAATATCCAGTCATACAGCCTCCATGCTTGCCAGGGTCAACATATCTGCTCCCAAGTAATACTGACAGTTTTAATTACAGGGTGTGAATAGTTTTATTTACAAAAACAATGAGAAGCAGAATGCTAAAACAACTAAAGTCTAACGAAAGTCAATCTGAATAAAATTACAGACAGAAAACCGCTAACAGAACACATTCGTACATCAAGCAGGGACACCATAGGGAAATATACACAGAGAACTACCAACATAGTAGCAAACCACAAACGATAGGAGACATGAATACTTACAAAGACCAATAACAGGCATACAAGACAAAGGGTTTAAATAACAAAGCTACTGAAGGCAAACTAGAAACAGGTGAAGACAATAACAGGCGGAAGAGGAAATAAAATGGGGAAACAAGTAAAGACCAAAACAAGCAAGCACATGAAATTAGAACTAAAACAAGAAGTTGCCAAGGAAACTGCAAGATATAAGAAACAGAAGAGTCAAAACACAAGCCAACAAGTGAAAACAGGCAGCGTTCAATTACATCCTGACCTCCTATCTCATCTCTCTGGGAGCAAATTGACAGTCTCACCTTAATCCTGCTGATGGCAGGTGTTACAGTTGGCCCGTATGTTTCGTTTCCATTGTAGCTAATCAACACATTAAGTGTCTTTATGTGGTTGGACAGATACTTTCTTGTGCCCTCCTTGTAATTCAGCTCTATTGCTAATGTGCGCAGTGTTTTTTAGTAGTGAGAGGGCAAGGGAAGAAAAGGCCATCCCATTGAACTGACCACGTTCAAGTTACATATCTAAAATGACCTCACTGGATGTAACCAGCAGCTTTGCCTGAGGGTTAAGAATGAATAGATGCTGGAAAGCGTACACAGAGAGCTCAGTTTGTGTTGAGTGTGACCTGTGCAGGAGTCATGACCTCAGAAGTGGATGTCAGAGCTCTTTCTCTGAATTCAATATACATAATGCTTTTTAAAAATCCATTTATAACATACTAGATGTCATGTTTCATTGCTCTTGATACAAAAAATGAACCATTCTAACTACCTTTAAGTATAGTCACACATAATTCACTGTAGAAATATGAGCACTTATAAAGATTATACAACATTGTCTTAGAGACATTCATAGATATTCCCCTAAAATAACTTTCCACTGTTGAATGATCTCATTGCACAGAATACTGTGCTCTGATATGAAAATGGTAGTTGGTACATCATGTTCAGTCAGCTATTCACATTTTAATTGCTACATGTCACCAATGTAGCATTTCGAACCCTCATTCCTCATTCCTCATCACATAACGTCAAGATACACAATTAGATCTTAAATAAATAAAAAAACATTTGATTTTAGGCACTCAAGATAACTCAGTGTCACCCTCAGCTGGTATCTAACCAACCCCCCACTTCACACACATATCTCTATCCAAACCCCACTGGTGATGTAGTCCACATCGACGGTCCTACACTTTGGGCACTTGGCAAACCCACTGTTTTCATAGTTTTGATAGCCTCTTTAAATAAATGTATTTTACTTCACACTCACGTCTCACAACCACTTTACGTCCCATCATGTCACACAAATGCATTTGTGTTAATGCTCAATGCTTACATCCCCAAATCCACGACGCAGCAGCCATACAGCAGGGAAAGGGGTAAAAGTGCATTATGAAATCATAACAGTAACTTCAGGGTTCCCAGTGTTCCTGGGTATGTTCGTGGTGAAAAGGGTGGTATGTGCGGACGTCCTATATTTATTTCCATTTCCGAGGACGGGAAAACAAGGGATTGACCAAACACAAAAGCAATTCAAAACTAACAGAACAAGGCTAAAAATAAAGTACTCAAACAAGGAACCACGCGCTGAAACTGACATATATCCACAACGGGGGTAGACGGAGGGAGCCAGTATCTACAGAGAGAGAGAGAGAGAGAGAGAGAGAGAGAGAGAGAGAGAGAGAGATAGAATTTCCAAAGGGAAATTTAAGGCATCCAGTAGAAGTCCCACACTGCACCAGGCACACAGGGATAACACTACAAAAGTGCAATAAAAATAACAACACGAAGAGATAAAAGCAGAGAATAGAACAATAACCAATAAGAATAGAGATAAAAAATAAAGGATAAAATAGAAAAACAGACTCTCAGTGTCTGTGAATAATGGAGGTAGTGCAGTTATAAAGTGAACTAGTTCCTCAGTACAAACAGAGAAGAACCGCTGATATCAACCATAAAATATACATGAATTACTCTACAGTGTACAATTGTATTGTAATGACATTCACATATGCATCTGATACAGATATATTATCAGGTGTCCACAGTGCAGGAGAAGTCATAGAGTTTTTTTTTTTTTTTACTGTGAGGAGCTAAACAGTCTGTTGGCCTGGGGGACAACAGACTACCTGAATCTGTCTGTGGGGTAAGACAAGGACAGCAGTCACTAAATGTCCTCCTCTGCCTGATGATGGCGTTGAGCAGAGGTTGGTGGGCATTGTCCATGATGGTCAGCAGCTTACTGAGGGGCCTTCTTTCTGCCATCTTTCTGATGTGACTGACTTCAGCTCTGATCCCAGGTCAGACTCAGACTTCCTCACCAGTCTGTCAAGTCACTCCAGCTCTGATCTCAAATCAGACTCGGTCTTCCTTGCCAGTCTGTCGAGTCACTCCAGCTCTGATCCCAGGTCAGACTCAGCCTTCCTCGCCAGTCTGTTGAGTCACTCCAGCTCTGATCCCAGGTCAGACTCAGCCTTCCTCACCAGTCTGTCAAGTCACTCCTCTGATCTCAGATCAGACTCGGCCTTACTTGCCAGTCTGTCGAGTCACTCCAACTCTGATCCCAGGTCAGACTCAGCCTTCCTCACCAGTCTGTCAAGTCACTCCAGCTCTGATCTCAGATCAGACTCGGCCTTACTTGCCAGTCTGTCGAGTCACTCCAGCTCTGATCCCAGGTCAGACTCAGCCTTCCTCTCCAGTCTGTCGAGTCACTCCAGCTCTGATCCCAGGTCAGACTCAGCCTTCCTCTCCAGTCTGTCGAGTCACTCCAGCTCTGATCCCAGGTCAGACTCAGCCTTCCTTACCAGTCCATCGAGTCGCTAGGCCTCCTTCTTCTTGATGCTGCTTCCCCAACACATTACAGCACAAAAGCAGATGCTGGCTACCACGGACCGTCTGGACACCCACAGGAGTTTCTGGCAGATCCCAAAGGATCCAAAACTCCTGAGAAACCACAGTCTGCTCTGTCCTTTCCTGTAGAGGGTGTCTGTGTTTGCTGACCAGTCTAATAATAAATAATAATGCATTTTATTTAATGGCGCCTTTCTAGCACCCAAGGACACTGTACAATAAAAGACAGTCATGAAAGTAGACAAAGGAAATAAACATTAAAGATAAAACTAAAGTCTAGCATGTTATCTTGCTGTATGCCCAGATATTTGAAGGTCTTGAGGACTGAGATCGGCTGCAGAGGAGGCCTGGACCTTCTGAAGTCCACTAGCATTTCTTTTGTTTTGGCGATATTCAACTGCAGGTAATCAGATGCCCACTAAGTACCCAAACCTGTGAGAACATGTGGCCGAAGTTATGCATATGGCAGATCTATATAAACTAAGGTAACTATATTTATTTACAGAACAACTAACAGCAATCCCTCTTGTATATGGTATCTCTGTCATTTCTTGTGGGTGTTTTTAGAAGTGCTGGTGACAGAGCTTGAAGTTACGACTTTCTTCCTGATGATAATGACCTTTAACCGCTGTGCGATTCTAACATGTGCTCTGTGTTGTGTCGTTGTGTGTTGTGTCGCTTCGAAGAAAACCCAACGCATCAATCGCGAAGCTGAAGACAGTAGCATCAGGGTTCTAATAATAACACTTTCCTTATTGCCTGTCTAGCGTTGCCTGCATTCACAAAATGCACAGCAAGTACTCAGTTTTGTAACCAAGTGGAAGAGACACTGTCCTAAATCTCTTCAGAATGCTCCGTCAGAGGCAGAATCACCGTATTCATTTTTACCACTGTTCCCCGTTCCAGTTATTTTACTGTGTGCACTTCACAGACAAAAAGAACCGTTTCAAAAACTGTGTGCAGTTAAGATGTCATTCTCACATCATACTCCTATTCACAGTTCAAAAGCTTGTATTATTTGTGGATCTGTGATGTTTAAAGCAAACAAGGTAAAGACTATGAGTGTTTCCTTATGGAACTGTTAGCTGTAGCTAAGCCAATGCCTAGCTGTTGTCTTCTCAGCCAATGAGGCTAACTTGGCATCCAATCTTAATGTGTTATAATGGTTTGAACAGTCTTCAAGTGTGGAGGTGGAATGTAATGCTGTAATGTTGCTGTTGCAATCTATTGTATGCTTCTGCTAAGCCAGCTAGCTACATTTCTAATGTCCATGGTATTCTGGCATGTGTTCTGCAAAGTTCTGCCCTCCTGGAGAGAACTGCATGTACAGTATATCTTTGTGGTACTGTGGACATCTTGGAAACCACTGGACACTGTAATGATTATTAATATTTCAAACACACCTGTCTTCATAGCTGCTCAGAAGAGAAAGTCTGTCTGCAGACTGCAAGACAGGACGGATTGACCAATCAGAACAGAGTGAGGGAGCTGACCAATCAGATCAGAGTAAGGGAGTTGACCAATCAGAGCAGAATGCGGGAGCTGACCAATCAGAGCAGACTGAGCTCATCAGGTGGCTTAAAGACACAGGAGTTCAAAGAGAGCATTTCAAACAGAGAGTGAGCTGAGATGTACAGTATGGGTGAAATATGTGTTTTTAGAACATTAACACATGTAATTCTATTCGAGTAGACCCCAAAAATAACATTATGAACTTTGTATACCAGCTTAATAGGTCTCCTTTAAATGTATTCCAGTGAATATTTAAATTCACCAGTTTGGTCTTGGCAAGTAGGTTAATGAGGTTTGGAGGACCTAAATCTGTGACCTCATTTCAGTCACCATGTCAGAATGATGGCTGATGATAAAACATAGAAAAACTGTTAATGTCTATAGTAAAACGTAGTGTAACTACTGTTACACCTGTTCACCTGTGTCCTCGTCCTTCCTTCCACTAATCCGGTTCAGCTGTCTCTCGTCCCCCTTACACCACAGACACTTTCAAAGTTGTGAGATCGCTGTGCTGTTCACACCGCACAACTCACTGTCTTGTAATGTGATTTACACACTGTATGTCATCAGCGACTAAGGCTAACGCAACATCTGATGTTTCTGCCCGACCAATCTGCCCGGCCTTATAAAAACGCACACAAGCATTGACATGAAGATTGATGCGATACCATGAGCAAGAGAGATTGCTGCTGCCAGGATTTTACTCAGCAGGGCCCTTGGCCTGACTGGCTCGTATCCTGCCTCTATAAAACATTAATTGCAAATATGATTATTGGTCACAGTGCACGGTGCCCGACATAAATATTGTAATTTAAATGCAGAACTCAGGTGAAATCTAAGTTTGCGTGTGTTTTGTTTCCATGCGTGCAGATGTGTTGGTGCATGTGTGCACACCTTTCCAAAAAGCATTCAAATTCATTCTTGTCAATTGTAAATGAGTTACTGTGTGTTTGCTCCCTAATAACTTGTTTGTATTGCCTTATAAGTACAATCAAATCCAGTATACATTATACTAATTATCGGTAAAACGCTACACCTGTTGACACAGAGCTGGGAGACCACAACATGTCTGCTTAGTCCAGAGCAAGACCACCATCTCCACCATGTTGGGAAACTGAAGGCCAGTGTCCCTGACTAACATCATCCTGACGAGGTTCCCTTCCACACTTCCCACCTTCTCCTCTGTCATTCACAGCCCACCACAGCAAATCCCATGAGGCAGGATTTCATAGACCCTGCGATCAACAGCTGCTGTTTCATGATTGATTACTCTGGGCTTGATCTGGGGTCGTCAGAAACAGGTGTGCTCAGTGGGGAAGACGGGAGGTAAATTTCCCTCCAGTCATGAGAAATGCAATGAAGGGAACAGCGGATTTCCTGGAAACAGTTTCCAACTGAAATCTGTAGCAGTCAAAACTATAACATCTGTATCCCCAAAGCTGCATATCGCTCTGTGAATCTCTCCGGTTTTTGTCCATCTCTGATGTCACTGTCATTTAAATTACATTATGACATAATGATGACACTGGCTTAAGGACCTTATTCCAGAGTGCAACAAAAGGTAGACGCAGCGTTGAGACCCACCATGGCCACCCACCATGGCCTGAGCTGTGCACCTAGCACCTAGCATAATTACATGAATTATAATGGTAAATATTATAGTATGTATAGAGTAGTACTGCTTGCAAGTCCTACATACTTTTTTCATCTTGTTCAACAAATGTTCTGGCCATTCAGGACGATGCCTGTGTGCCTTAGCTTTTCGTTTTCATTTTTACCCAATTATGTCAATTCCTGCCCACCAGCTAGCGAGCCCTCCCCCTGTCATGTGACCTCAACCAACCAGGAAGGGGCACAAGTGAGCGTGTGCTTCCTCCGAGAGAGGCGAAGCCAGTAATCCCAGCTTGTCAATCTCCTGCCCAAGTGAACTACACTCGGAGGAAAGCATCAACGCTAACAGTCCATGCAAGCACACAGACACTCGTGATTGGCTAGAGTAATTGACCTGGGACACAGCAATGCCACCCCTCACTCCCAGAGTCCTGACAGTTTTGCTAGGATGTCAACTGAATCGTCAGGACTCAAATCAGCGAACCCGTGATGATAAGGCAAATGCTTTTCTGCTTCGGCTTTTTGGAGTGCACCACATGTGACTGCACCCCCCCCTCAGCTCCCCCGAGGTGTGGAAAGGTCAGTGTGCTCCCAAGACGGTTTTGAGAGTCCTCTTCTACCTTGTTACTGCTGTCAACACTCATCCAAGCTGTTTTCTCCTCATAACCCCAAGGGGAAAGTCCATGTGTATGAATTAATTTTATTGTGTTAAAAATAAAGCACTATTAGCCAGTTTTTTTAAAAAGGTATTGAATTGAATGAGATAAATATGTGTAGTTCAGAGTAAACGTGGAGCAATGTGGAAACAAAGAAAACCACCTGCAGTATGTGTGTACATTTGTGTTGGTGTGAAAATGAATCTTTACCTTATTTTAATAAACCGTGACCACTTTCAAGTATTGTCTCTGACTGCTTCTCCCAAACACATTATGCATTCTGGTTGGTGGGTGTGATTCCGACTTTAATGTGAGCTTGTTGAACCGCTTGTCTGTGTGGTGGAGCACCTGATCAGAGAAGCAATTCTACATCAAAGCGCAGATTAATTACAGTCATGCAAGTGCGTTTTGAAGAACACTGGCCCTTGAGAACAGAAATATGAATGACTAAGATAAATTAAATGTATGCTGTCCAGCATAAAGGACTAAGCTATGTGCAACCCTTGTCACCATGGTGCTCTTCCATTTCAATGTGATTGTCCATAAGTAATGGCTGGCTTGGGTTTTTGTTGGCTAATGGGTTTTATTTCACTGGGAAAGGATTTAGTTACAACTCAGAATTCTAGCTGAAGGGCCGAAAGGCGAAGCACTCTGACACTGTTCTTTTAGATCTGTCTTTGGCTTCCAGTGATGCTTATATTTTATCATCGGTTCCAGAACAGATAAACGTGTCACTTCAGAACAATGTGCTTATTTCTGCAAAGCATTTCCAGATCAGCGGGCATTTTTGGTCCAGATATCAAACACTGTCACTGCCAAGTGGATTAAAGAAGTCAGACGACAAATGAGATCACGTGTGTGACAGAAAAGCCGTGACATGTCTGGCCATGTCCCAGCATGCAGTAGGAGATATCAGTGAGCCAGGCTATCTGGAAGGACAGCTGAAGCGCATAATCCCACGTAATCCCACGTAATCCCCATCCAAACACACGTGCGGCCAGCCGGGGGTTGTACTAGGCAGGGCAGAGAGCACTCAGTAGGGCACTCAGGGCTGAGACACAGGCAAGGGTCCAGTTATTGTCTAAGGATGGGAAATGGACATCTATGATCCTGAAGACTGTGTTGCTCTCAGTTCACGTCCAAGTCTGGGAGGACATCTTCATAGGCTCATGTTTCCGCAGACTCGCAGGGGTTTTGTGTAGATAATAGATGATGCATGTTTAATTATTGAAATTTGATAGATAGGTTCTTGTGTTTGTTTTCATTTAGATTGTTATTTTGGTTTCAAAGGAAGGCTAGGACGAAGCTTCCTTTTTATCTAGGCCAATTAAATGTGTATTCAAGCACTGCCAAAACAGAACTATTATTAGTTCTTATAAAAAACAAGGATTAGCTCTGACAGAGAAAATGGCACATAGATATTTTATATATTAGTATTTTTATAGTGTGTAAAGCAGTGGGGAACTGTCAGGGCCCTCTACGCCCTCTCAGAGGGCCTAAAATATTCTTAAAACATATATATATATATATATATATATATATATATATATATAACAAAAAAAATAAGCAAATAAATTATTCAACCGTGTCTATTCAATCTGTGTTGGAAGGTGAGGGGTTAAGTGGAAGCCTGTGAGCCTGTGTCTCCCCCTATCAGGACTGTGATGGGGGGTGTTAGCGGGCCCAGGTTTAATGATCACGGTTCGCTACTGGTGTAAAGCATTATGAATTAGATTGAG
This sequence comes from Brachyhypopomus gauderio, assembly GCF_052324685.1. NCBI lineage: Eukaryota > Metazoa > Chordata > Actinopteri > Gymnotiformes > Hypopomidae > Brachyhypopomus > Brachyhypopomus gauderio. The sequence goes on from NC_135226.1 coordinate 14,939,979, forward strand.
TTGTGTATGTGTGTATTGTGTGTGTTTGTGTGTCTGGGAGACGGGGGGTTGTTGGTGTGTATGACAAAAGATAATTGGTTGTAATTACATCATTCCTGCATACAGGGGGCATTTTTGAGACATTGGAGAATGAGCCGGTCAGTGTGGAAGAGCTGGCCTTCAAGTTTGCTGTGACCAACATCAATCGAAACAGGACATTAATGCCCAACATTACGCTCACCTATGACATCCAGCGCATCAACCTTTTTGATAGTTTTGAGGCCTCTCGAAGAGGTAAGAGCCATCTGACTGCTTCTTTCATCTCAGCATGTACTTTAGTAGTATGTGCTACTACTTCTGCTATCACTGCCAATACTACTACTACTACTACTACTACTAATACTACTATTACTACTACTGCTACAATACTACTACTATTACTACTACAATTACTACTACTATTACTGCTACAACTATTACTACTATTACTACAACTATTACTACTACTACTACTACTACTACTATTAGCCTACTATTACTACTACTACTACTAATCTAATACTACTACTATTACTACTACTACTACTACTACTACTATTAGCCTACTATTACTACTACTACTATTACTACTACTACTACTAATCTAATACTACTACTACTATTACTACTACTACTACTACTACTACTACTGTCACTATTACTACTACTACTACTACTACTACTACTACTACTGTCATTATTACTACTACTACTACTACTACTACTACTACTAACCCACAACCCTCCGGTCACAAGACCAATTCCCTACCACCAGGCCATGACTGCCCCTGGGTAGTGCACTAAAGGATGATCGGGTAGGGTACTAAAGGATGATAGCTTAGTATTACTATTTCATTATCATCAGTATTCAATCTGAATCCAGTGACTGCTATAGCCAGGGCTGTTTCTATACTCTATACTTCTATATATGGCTTAGGCTACTGGTCAGAGAACTGGGAATGTCACAGAAACTTCTCATCACCTTCCTTTTATTTGTCGCTTGTTAGCACCTGTTCACATGCCCCACTTTCAAAGTACTCCGACAAAGACAGACTACAACGAAGCAAATTATGATCCATACGGTCATGAAAGTAGTTTGTCATTTTTTGCATTTGAACTAAATATTTAAAAATGTATTTCCCTCTTTCTTACTTTGTCTTAACTCTTCCCTTATCCCTCTGTGTCATAACTCTGTCCTCACTGTGAGTTAACTCCACCTTCATATCACTTGTGTACTTTTGTCATAACTTTGCACAAACATCTCTCACACTCTGCCTCACAACTGCATCCTGACCTCTTTCTGTTCTGCCTTTAGCGTGCGATCAGCTGGCGTTGGGGGTGGCTGCTGTCTTTGGCCCCGCCCACAGCTCCTCGGTGAGTGCAGTGCAGTCCATCTGCAATGCCCTGGAGGTTCCCCACATCCAGACCCGCTGGAAACATCCATCTGTGGACAACAGGGACAGCTTCTACATCAACCTCCACCCGGACTACGCCTCTATTAGCCGGGCTGTGTTGGATATTGTGCAGTTTTTCAAGTGGAAGACGGTTACTGTAGTCTATGAGGATGCCACAGGTGGGATTCATTGGTGACAAACAGGAAATGACCACATAGGCTACATATTAATGACACATAAATATTAATGACACATACATATTAATGACACAAACTAATATGACACATATGACAGATTTTTTAATCATTTCTCACTTGCCAACATAGCGAAATATATTTAGTGAGCATTTCAGTGGTGAATTAGGCAAAAAATTTTGGATCCTCCCACACCCCACCCCCCTCCTGGACCACTGTAATAGACCTACTGGTTCCAGTCTGCCCACCCCTAGTTCACATGGTCTAAATCCGCCACTGGCCATAACAGAAACTCTCATGTTAATTCTTGAATGAGTGCTGTGCCATGCCATACATTACTTAAAATAATGTGACACAATATTATTGTTAATTAACAACACTTAGGTTTGGAAAAATACAGGATGTCTAATCTCTGTTAATATGAGTAATCAAGTAACACATGAGCAGGTGTTTCAGTTTCTCATTTATGAATAAAATGTCTGTTGTCTACTTCCAGCAGGCATTGCTAGTAGAACTGCTCACAGGCATCTTCAGGCTAATCAGATCTCTAACTGTGCATCCACATTAGTATTCCTGTATATATACATTCAAAGATCTACAAAAGATATCCAGCCAAAAATCTATTCAGGTGGCAGCTTATGGATACAGTGAATATCTCCACTAGACATCCATTGTCGATTGGGATCACGATAAAATAGATGAGGTGTATTGACTCGCTTATATTACAGGAAGCTTTCTTATCTCACTAGGAAGGGTGTTTTTATTAAGAAAGGACAGATAGGCGTTGACCTAAAGTGTAAGGAGATTTGGCCAATTCTCAGAAACTGAACTGTGGGTGTCAGTACCGTATGACTAAGTAAAAAGCACTCCATTTCAGCATTCATGCTGACATTATCATGTGTGAGCAGATCACGTCCTAGAGACAAGTATCAGAGCAGCGGTTCTGATATGTTCTGATAAATATGAAATATGCACATAGGTTGTGGTCTTGAAGCCATGTTACATACTGACTTTTCATGCTTGTAATCAATTATGGGTACAAGTAATGAATTGTGTTCTCAAAAAAATGCTTGAGTTATTGAGAAGATATGAGTTGAGAGAGGTTTTAGACTATTTAAAAAAATCTTGATAAGTGGGTCTGTGTAACGATTCAAGGGCGGGGATGACGCACATGCAGATATTCAATTGATTTATTAGAAGAACAGGAAACTAAACACAGGACAATGAGGGCTAACGAGTGATATGGTAAGTAGACAAGGAAAAAACATACACTAGACTAAACGGCTAACAAAACCATAAGGAAACCTAACATGAGCCGGGCAGAAAACTATGAGACACTAAACTGAAACAGAGAGAGCAAACAAGGCGAGGGAGACACATATACAACGCACGTAGAAAAACCCGGGAAGTAACAACGGGGAGGGCGGCAACTAAAAGGAAGGAGATACTAACAGGGCAAGGAATAAAATAAACAGCTACACGAGACTACTATGAAGAAACTAGGGATGAGTACAGAGACAGAGAGACTAGCAAACAATACAAACTACGTGGAGCTGGGAGGCTGGGTAACAAGGAGAACTATGACAGTAGATTAACACTAGGAGGGAGGTAGACAACAAGAACATGAACACGAAAGCAGGGAAATACAAAAACCATGAACAGGCAGACAGGGAGGTACTCACAAAACCACAATGACCGACATGGGAATGAAACACCACAGGGATTATATACACTGGACAAGACAGAGAAACAAGACTCAGGTGTGCAAGACTAACGAAGAGGGCGTGACGGACAGACGGAGGGACGAATGGGAGCGGGGAGCTAGGCGGGACCAGGGAGGAGGGAGGGGCTGGACGTGACAGTCTGTGTCAGGAGAGGGTGCATTTTCATACTTGCTGTATTAAGATGCATATATACAGATTAAACAATGACATTAAAACACTAAATATTAAAACACAATTTTTATGCTTTAATGAAAAATGCTCTGACTGTTCAACAGAAGCTGACATTCTGGGGGTGAAATATTAGTTTTTCTTACATTCATTCTCCAAAGGAATTATTAAGTCTTAGAGGAACTTTATGAAATAGAATCCATCTGCATTTTAAGATGATAAACAATGCTGTGTTTTTGGAACTGAAACGCAATGTAATTTCATGTAATGGCAGCAATTTCCAAAAAGAAGCAGGAAATTCTGAAATGATTTGTGGTTAACCTTAAATATTTAAACACTGCTAAGCGCCATTTGTTTTATTCATATCCTACTTCCTGGACTCCCTATGTTTTTGGTGCATCTTCACTGTGCTCATCCTTATCAATTAAATGTCTTAAATGATGGTTTGTGTGTTTGTTTGGAAGGTCTGATTCGTCTGCAGGAGCTGATCAAAGCGCCATCCCGATACAGCATTAAAATTAAGATCAGGCAGCTCCCAGCGGGCAGCAAAGACGCTCGGCCACTTCTGAAAGAGATGAAGAAAGGGAGGGAGTTCTGCGTCATCTTCGACTGCTCGTACCAGAGCTCAGCCGAGCTGTTAAAGCAGGTAACACACACACTCACCTGGTCGTAGGACAGGTAACACACACACTCACCTGGTCATAAGACAGGTAACATGCACACTCACCTGGTCATAAGACAGGTAACACACACACTCACCTGGTCATAGGACAGGTAACACACACACTCACCTGGTCATAAGACAGGTATCACGCACACTCACCTGGTCGTAGGACAGGTAACACACACACTCACCTGGTCATAAGACAGGTATCACGCACACTCACCTGGTCGTAGGACAGGTAACACACACACTCACCTGGTCGTAGGACAGGTAACACGCACACTCACCTGGTCGTAGGACAGGTAACACACACACTCACCTGGTCATAAGACAGGTAACATGCACACTCACCTGGTTTTAAGACAGGTAACACACACACTCACCTGGTCGTAGGACAGGTAACACACACACTCACCTGGTCATAAGACAAGTATCACGCACACTCACCTGGTCGTAGGACAGGTAACACACACACTCACCTGGTCATAAGACAGGTATCACACACACTCACCTGGTCGTAGGACAGGTAACACACACACTCACCTGGTCATAAGACAGGTAACATGCACACTCACCTGGTCATAAGACAGGTAACACGCACACTCACCTGGTCGTAGGACAGGTAACACACACACTCACCTGGTCGTAGGACAGGTAACACGCACACTCACCTGGTCGTAGGACAAGTAACACACACACTCACCTGGTCATAAGACAGGTATCACACACACTCACCTGGTCGTAGGACAGGTAACACATACACTCACCTGGTCATAAGACAGGTAACATGCACACTCACCTGGTCATAAGACAGGTAACACACACTCACCTGGTCGTAGGACAGGTAACACGCACAGTCACCTGGTCGTAGGACAGGTAACACACACACTCACCTGGTCGTAGGACAGATAACACACACACTCACCTGGTCGTAGGACAGGTAACATGCACACTCACCTGGTCGTAGGACAGATAACACACACACTCATCTAGACATAGGACATGTAACACACACACTCACCTGGTCATATGACAGGTAACACACACACACACCTGGTCATATGACAGGTAACACACACACACTCACCTGGTCGTAGAACAGATAACACACACACTCACCTGGTCATATGACAGGTAACACACACACACAAACTTGGTCGTAGGACAGATAACACAAATACTAACATGGTCGTAGAAATAGAATAGAAGCAGAATTGTGATTTTCTTTCTCTGTCTACAGTTACTGTCGATGGGCATGATGACGGAGTACTACCATTTCTTCTTCACCACACTGGTAATATTAATACACGCCTGACCACTGTAGGACAACACTTACTGTAGGATCTGTAGGACTGACTGTATGTACAATATTCATAGTACAGTCTTTCTCTTCAGTGCTGAAGGATTTGTAGTAGTGTGTGACAGGTCCATGTACTGAAGTACCAGTAATACAACCTGACTATTAGATGTGCACTGCAGGATACATAGGAGTGTGTAGGTGTCCCCACCATCATAGGGAGTTTTTCCTCGCCACTGTCGCCTTTGGCTTGCTCATTAGGGTTCTGGACCCATAGTATTGTTAACCTTTTAAATCCTGTAAAGCGCTTTGTGACAACATGTGTTGTGAAAAGCGCTATACAAATAAACTTTGATTTGATTTGATTTGAGTGTGTGACGGTGCGGTGTGTGTGTGTGTGTGTGTGTGTGTCCTGAAGGATCTATATGCTCTGGATCTGGAGCCATACCGCTACAGTGGGGTGAATATGACAGGCTTCCGCCTGCTCAATCTGGACAAGCCTCAGGTGACTTCAGTGTTGGAGAAATGGTCCATGGAGAGACTGCAGTCTCAAAACAGACCCGAGAGTGGCCTCATGGAGGGCATGATGACGGTACGTCCTCACAGCACGTACGTTACAGCACTGGGCTCGCTGAGAGGCTGTTTTTGCAGTTGTTGTGCGGTTGGTTGGTTAGCTTGCTGTGTAAGAGTTAAACACTGAACATTGTTCTAATGGGTCAATAACTGCCTGAAATGATTGTGCTTGTGTATCAAAGCCACTGTCAGTTACGGTCAATTAACAATTATGGTCAATTAACATGTAGAATAATTTGATGGTCTTTACCTTGTGTTTGAAACCTCTTTAGAGTTTCTTGTTCTCTGTTTCAACAACAGCCATGATGCTTCTGATATTGGTTTCAAGAAGAACTGTGTTGGTGATTAACTGATCTTTGGTGATTAACTATAAATGTGGTGCTTAGAGATTTCGTTTTAAACACTGATATATTCTTTTAAGTTAATAATAATAATGGGAATATGATATTGTAACGTGGCTTGCGCCACGGAGCGAGGAGACGGACACAATCGCTGAGAGGAGCGAGATTTAATACGGGGAATACCAAAAGCAGAGTCGATAACACAGGCAGGGGTCATAACAGGCAAGCAATCCGAACATGAACGAAAAACAGGCATGACAACAGAAACCAGGAGGACTCACGAACTAGGGATCAAACAGGCAGACAAACGACGTACGAACCGACAGAGTAGACAAAACCACGGATGACTCGACTGGGGGAATGACGGGACTTAAATACATAGAACTGAAACAAGGAACAGGTGATAACAATGACACGGGGCGTGGTAGCAACCGAGGAAACACGGAGACAACGAGCAGGGCGGGATAAACAGGCACGGGACACAGACACAAGGGAACCCGGAGTGACAGCTAGGAGAGGGGGCGTAGCCATACGTGACAGTACCCCCCCTCAAAGCGTGCCACACCGGGGCACGCAAGGGCAGACAGGACAGGGAAACAGACTAGGACCGGACAGGGAACCACGGTCCATGGCAAGGGACAGGGACAGCAGACACGGGACGGACCAGAGGGACAGGACACGGGACCTGGGGCATGGCAGGGACAAAGACAGGAGACGCGGAGACTGGCCTAGAGTCGGACAGGGACACGGCATGACATGGGATACAGGGAGACTGGACAGGGCCAGGGCGAGGCACAGGAGCAGGGCTGGACAGGACAGGACCGGGGACAGACACTGGAGCGGGGCCAGGGGACAGGGCAGAGGTAAACACTGAGGTGAAGACAGCATGGACCACAGAGACAGGCACGGGCACAAAGCGGGTCGTGACTTGGGGAACAGACACGGGGACAGGGACCTGGAGGAACAGACCAGACGCAAACACAGGGACGGGTACAAGGACACGAACAGGCACACACACAGGAACTGGGACCAACACAAATCCAGGGACAGAACACGGGAGCAAGGGGAACACGGGTACAGAGGCAGGTGTACAGGGCATAGCAGAGGGCACATAATGTCCGGGCCCAATAGAGGGCAGCACAGTCTCTGGGGACACAGGCGCGGCCGGGCGGCGGGCAGCGGGCACAGGCGCGGCCGGGCGGCGGGCAACGGGCACAGGCGCGGCCGGGCGGCGGGCAGCGGGCACAGGCGGAGCCGGGCGGCGGGCAGCGGGCACAGGCGGAGCCGGGCGGCGGGCAGCGGGCACAGGCGGAGCCGGGCGGCGGGCAGCGGGCACAGGCGGAGCCGGGCGGCGGGCAGCGGGCACAGGCGGAGCCGGGCGGCGGGCAGCGGGAACAGGCAGGGTCCGCTGGCGGGCAGCGGGAACAGGCAGGGTCCGCTGGCGGGCAGCGGGAACAGGCAGGGTCCGCTGGCGGGCAGCGGGAACAGGCAGGGTCCGCTGGCGGGCAGCGGGGACAGGAACCGGCGTGGACGACCCCTCCTGGGTCGCGGGGACAGGAACCGGCGTGGACGACCCCTCCTGGGTCGCGGGGACAGGAACCGGCGTGGACGACCCCTCCTGGGTCGCGGGGACAGGAACCGGCGTGAACGACCTCTCCTGGGTCGCGGGGACAGGAACCGGCACGGACTGCCTACGGGCAGTGGGGACAGGAACAGGCACGGACTGCCGACGGGCAGCAGGGACAGGAACCGGCGTGGACGACCTCTCCTGGGTCGCAGGGACAGGAACCGGCGTGGACGACCTCTCCTGGGTCGCAGGGACAGGAACCGGCGCGGACTGCCTACGGGCAGCGGGGACAGGAACCGGCGGTGAGGAGATGCACTCGGGGGGCGGAGCCGCCATACTGACGTCCTCGGGGGGCGTGTACGCCAAGCCGACGTCCTCGGGGGGCGTGTACGCCAAGCCGACGTCCTCGGGGGGCGTGTACGCCAAGCCGACGTCCTCGGGGGGCGTGTACGCCAAGCCGACGTCCTCGGGGGGCGTGTACGCCAAGCCGACGTCCTCGGGGGGCGTGTACGCCAAGCCGACGTCCTCGGGGGGCGGAGCCGCCAAGCCGACGTCCTCGGGGGGCGGAGCCGCCATACTGACGTCATCGGGGGGCGTGTCCGCCAAGCCGACGTGGCTTGTACTCCCCCCCAAAAAATACATGGGGGTGTCCTGTGGAGTAGCCGGTGGGATCAGCGGTGTTAGGTCCTCCTCCTCAGTGTCCGGGTTGAGCCTGGAAGAACACACAGACACACACGCCCCTCGGTGGCTCTCTCTGCGATGGCTCCGCCTCCTCTGAGGCGTCGGGAGCTCGCAGCAGCCATTGAGAGCCAACCGAGGGTTAAGCCACGGCTCGTCTGTGCGCTCGTTCCGTCTGCCCGCTGCTTGCACCACAGGTTGCTCACCCCTGTGGTGTTCGCCAAGCGGAGCAGACTCCCAGCGCTCAATAGGAGTCTCGCCGCGAAAGCCAGTAGTGAGAGACTGCGCTTTCTTTGGTCTGCGACGAGACTTCCTTGTTCCCACAGCGCCAGGGGTATTCCTGTCTCCGGCTCGTTCGCGCTGTAACACATGAGTGTTAAACTGCACGGAAGCAGCCAACAACTCGTTACAGCGACTAAACTCACCGGAGTCTCGCTCTCTCGCTGTGTCCTGGATAGATCCGTGGTTATGTAACGTGGCTTGCGCCACGGAGCGAGGAGACGGACACAATCGCTGAGAGGAGCGAGATTTAATACGGGGAATACCAAAAGCAGAGTCGATAACACAGGCAGGGGTCATAACAGGCAAGCAATCCGAACATGAACGAAAAACAGGCATGACAACAGAAACCAGGAGGACTCACGAACTAGGGATCAAACAGGCAGACAAACGACGTACGAACCGACAGAGTAGACAAAACCACGGATGACTCGACTGGGGGAATGACGGGACTTAAATACATAGAACTGAAACAAGGAACAGGTGATAACAATGACACGGGGCGTGGTAGCAACCGAGGAAACACGGAGACAACGAGCAGGGCGGGATAAACAGGCACGGGACACAGACACAAGGGAACCCGGAGTGACAGCTAGGAGAGGGGGCGTAGCCATACGTGACAGATATATAGACGGGGTGAATGATTCATTGTTCTTTCAGTATTTCACTGAAAAGTTGTACAAGCATCAGGTCCTTAGTCCTGCCAAACTGTACAACTGCCCACATTAGCATCTCTCCCTACTCTGTACAACTGCCCACATTAGCATCTCTCCCTACTCTGTACAACTGCCCACATTAGCATCTCTCCCTACTCTGTACAACTGCCCACATTAGCATCTCTCCCTACTCTGTACAACTGCCCACATTAGCATCTCTCCCTACTCTGACACACTCGTTTGAGCACGAGAGTGTGTCATTAATCTCCCTCCTCCACTCCACCACGTGTCTTGGAGCGGTGGACGCGTCCGGCACGAATCACCTGTGTTTCTCTCCCGCAGACGGACGCTGCCCTGATGTACGATGCCGTGTACATGGTGGCCGGCGTGTCTCAGCGGGTCTCCCCGATCACCGTCAGCTCACTGCAGTGCCACAGACACAAACCCTGGCGCTTCGGATCACGCTTCATCACCATGTTCAAGGAGGTGAGAGCGCCCCCTGGTGGCTCAGGCGCACCGCGCATCCCGTCTGAACACACCTGCCTACTCGTTTGTTTCTGGGACACTCTGAGTCCTATGCTGTCTCTACAGCCCATGGGCCTGTGTCTGGTAATAACGCTGATGCATTTACACAGGTGTGTGACTATTTGTGACAGGGCCCATCAAGACATTACATTACACCCTTAAGGAAAAACATGGAAAATATGCTTCCAAACTCACTAATTAGCCTCGAGACCTTTTATATCTCCGTCTTACTCATAATGCAACTCATCCATGGTAGATGTGTTCAGATGGGTCCTTCACAAATCGAAATGACCCAATGCAGACATATGCAGACACACTCCTAATTATTCTGTTCAGGCATTTCAGTGACACTCACTGCTGATGTAACACATGTGACTGAAAGTGTAAAAATGCCATGGCAAATAAAAACACTGTAGTATTACTGCTAATGAATAGGAAAGGAACTTGTTAATTTGTACGTCAGGCAGCTGCACGCTATCTTTGATCCAATTAAAATGAGAAAATAATTGGACTGGAATCTACTGTTATTTTCTCTTGTTTTGGGTATTCAAATATAGACAAAAACAAACAAGAAAACAAACAAACAATCTTTCTGTAATGTGGAGTGATAATGAGGCGGACACACGAAGAGTGAGATTTATTAAGGGCAAGTGCAAATTCAGGGAGGTTAAAACCAGAACCAAAACAAACAGAACCAGAATAATACATTATAACAACAATGTGGCAACAGGGTTTAGAATAAAGGAGGCTAATATATAAAAAGGACTTTAGCTTAGTACCTACAATGACCAGCAGCATAACATGGGAAACCCACTATTCAATTTTATTTAAAGAAGCCTCCACTGTTAGCGCTTAGCACAAACAACGCTTGATGGATAGAGATTCAGACATCAACAAGACATCAACACACATATACTGTATATTTATGAAAGCCTTTTAAAAACAAAACTTTTGTTTTCCCATAGAGTGTGCACACACTTCCCGCCTCACACGAAATGCTAAATGATCCCCACTAAAAGGAACACTTCAGCCATAAGCAGGAACAGTGACTGAGAAATTGTGTTTCTAGAGGAAAAAAAGACCTCCAACTTGTCATCAAATTTATTTTAGACAGGTATACGTCTGTACACCATTTGACAATGGTGTCAAATTTTTTCAACTGTCATAAACTTGTTGCTCAGGTGGTTGTTAGTCAGCTGTGACTCATTTATGACATTTCATTAAAGGATCATGACCTCATCTGAGCAAGGATAATTATCTTATGGTTCACCTCAGTGATAATCACTTACAGGCACACTGACCAACCGGCACCAATTTGTTATGGGTTACACTAATGACAAATGCACACAAATTCAATCTCCATAGGCAAACAGTGGTGGTAGGGCGGGTCATACTGAAGACCTGTAGGGCGGGTCATACTGAAGACCTCAGTGTGGCCATTGTATGTCACCTTATCTCAGTCAGCTCGAGAAATGTCTGTCCTGCTTTGTCCTGGTGAACTTTTAAGTGCTACTACTGTGAAATGTCCACTGGACTCTGGAACTCTGGAACTCTGGAAGCGTGCTCTCTGGAACTCTGGAAGCGTGTTCTCTGGAACTCTGGAAGCGTGCTCTTTGGAACTCTGGAAGCGTGTTCTCTGGAGTGATGAATCATGCTTCTCTATTTGGTGGTCTGATGGATGATTCTGGGATTAATGGATGCCAAGAGAACACAGCCTACTAATGTGTGGTGAGCACAGGGTGGTTAACAGGCAACATGGCACAACCTTTTTACCTGTGAGGAGTGATTGTGGTTCTCCCGTTAATCATTTAATTAGATAAGAAGTTATGAAGGTGGATTATGTCCAAGAAGGATCAATTTCACTAATATTAGCTAGTGGCTATGTTGGAGTTAGCTAAAAGTTAACTGTCAAACTTTGTGGCTGGTATTGTGGGGTATCTGTGATGTAAATGCTGATGAAGAATACCTTAATTAATATTAATCTGAAGTGTTCTGCCTCGCCTAGTGTGAAAACAAGGACACAGTGTCATTGATGTGAAGAAACACTGTGTTATAGTCCCCCTGTTCTTTCAGTATTTCCTGGTTGTGGACAATTTAGTGTTTGCAAACAGTGAGTGAGTGAGTGAGTGAGTGAGTGAGTGAGTGAGTGAGTGAGTGAGTGAGTACCTGTTAGCTGAGGCCATAAGTTACAATTTGTGAAGTGTAAAGTGGACAAGCATTTTGGCACTCTACACAGCAGCTCAGCTTGCTACATCGCAGACCTCTAGGAACCAAGGCAATTTTCTCAGCAGTAAGATACAAAAAAAACCCACTAAAAACTCAACAGCATTTCAGCCGCTGTGCTGTTGACAGTTGGTGTTGATGCTGTGCAGTAGATTGTCCTCAGCTGGTGATGGGAATTATTAATAATACATTTACTGTCATCACTAGAAAGCATTTCTTTTCCTGTGCAATGATTTCGTCCTCAGGCCCAGTGGAATGGACTGACTGGACAAATAATCCTAAACCAGACGGACGGCCAGAGGAAGGAGTTTGACTTGGACATTATCAGCCTGAGAGAGGACGGCATGGAGAAGGTAAACACCCACGCCGTCTTCTTCACTGAACACCGCCACACGCCATGTTTGTGTGGCAATTATATCAGCAATGGCAGAATTATTACCTTTTTATGACCCTATTATCACAACAGTAGCGACACTGTTGCAATAATGACCTCATTAGTAGTGGCAGACCCTGGGCTTCACATGCAGGACATGATCTTTCTCCTATAATGAATCAGAGCCGCTGTTCAAATATCTTCTGTGTTTTCATCTCATGCACGTTCACAAGTCGCTCGCCGGGTGCTCTAATAAAGCGTGGAAGAAGGTTGGTTCTTTCACGTCTGTCCTCGGAGTTTGGCTTCCTTTGCCCCAGCTGTTAATAATTTTTTTTTCTTTTCTGCCCGTAGTCCACTTTCTTTTAATGTTAGTTATCTTTTGTGTCAGACATTTGTCTTTTTATCATAATTTTGAAGCAAGTTACTGTGTTAAATAGTGACTGCACATCGTCGAGTGGTGAATAAACCCAGATTGTTGGAGATAAATTTCAAGCATCAGAGTACTAATGTTGTATGCTCATCATTCTAAACATACCTGCTTTAATGTTTATGACAATATGTACAAACATGAGCACATTTATATATAGTGTTGGTGTCCACATCCAAACCCAAGCATTCTCTGTATCAAACTTTTGCCATAATCATTAAATGCTCTGTCAGTCTGCCATAATCCCCAGCCTCAGCCCACTAAGTTGAGCAGATGGGTCAATTATCGGCTAATCCGACGTTTTCGGGGTGCTATCCTTCTGCTTCCTGCACGCTCACAGATCCAAGGCTACTCATGACAGCCGCTCTCAAACTGCAGGGATGAAGATTGGAAAACAACACTCCTCTCCCTCTCCTCCCTCCTCTCTCGGACTCTCCGTCGCTCTCTGTAGCTCTGTCCGAGGGATTGCTTCATCAGCTTTGCACCCACAGCTGTCGGCTCCTGTGTCTGACATCATGACTCAGCGATTCCTCCGCCTCAGTGGCGTGATCCATATATGCTGTCAGATTAGGATTAGCACGGTGTACCCCGAAAGGCCTGCCCTTTTAGAGTTTGCGTCGCAGTAGTTCATCTGTGTTTAACGTAGTTACGAAAAACTTACTTAAGTCAGTAAAGCAAGGCAACTCAAGAGCTAACGAAAATCCCTTTATGCAGCGACGTTTCTCCTTGCTACGTGTCTAACTTGAGTATTCATGTATTCGGTCCCCCACCTTTCTTTTCCACTCTGTACCTAATCGTTGCTGCGTTCTTCTTGGGTCCTGAGTCTTACTAACGCAAATGAGGCTGTACACTGCTTTATGTTGTCCCTGAGAATGAATGTGACGTGTCCAGTGATTGATCCTTTATTTTCTATCAGATCGGGGTGTGGAACTCCAATTCAGGCCTTAATATGACAGAGACAAGCAAAGAGAGGGCCGCTAATATTACAGACTCCATGGTCAACCGTACCTTAATCGTCACCACTATCCTGGTAAATTTATTGATAATTTATAATTTTATTTATTGTTATAAATAACGTATTCTGCCACTGATGATTTGTAATGTGATTTTATGGCAGGAAAACCCATACGTGATGTATAAGAAGTCAGACAAGCCACTGTACGGAAATGACAGGTTTGAGGGTTACTGTCTGGACCTGCTGAAGGAACTTTCCAACATCCTGGGCTTTGCCTACGAGGTCAAATTGGTGTCGGATGGCAAATACGGTGCCCAGAACGACAAGGGGGAGTGGAACGGAATGGTCCGCGAGCTCATGGATCATGTATGTTAGACCGTCTTTCTTCAAATCGTGAAATTACCATCTGCATCACGTTCTAACATTACACGCTACACTTAACTGAGATTCACTCTGTCCACATAAATCCCTCTTCATCTAACTGCTGGGTCAGGGATTACCCGCCTCAGCGACATCGTCCATACGCACTGTCAGATGTGTGCCGCTCGGCCTGTGTACTGGAAGCGAGCTGTCAGATCATTCTTTGCAGTGCCTCCTGTCCCTTGGTGCAGGTGGCCGACCTCGCTGTGGCTCCTCTCACCATCACTTACGTGAGGGAGAAGGTCATCGATTTCTCCAAGCCCTTCATGACCCTGGGAATCTCCATCCTTTACCACAAACCCAATGGCACCAACCCAGGCGTCTTCTCCTTCCTGAACCCTCTCTCGCCCGACATCTGGATGTATGTGCTCCTCGCCTGTCTCGGGGTCAGCTGTGTGCTCTTCGTCATCGCCAGGTAAGAAGATCTAAAGTTGGGGTTCTGGAAAAGGCCTGCAATGACTTGCAATGCAAAGACCGGCGCCAAGCAGTCATCTGAAGTCTGGAAAAAGATGGAATATATAAACCTTGTTTCCACTGCCTGGAAATAATATGGAAATTAACTTTTTTAAGGGAATATAGGATGCCAAGGTTTTATAACCTGTTCTATAAGTCTATACACATTCTATGATTTTCAGCAAGACAGCTGAACATGTCTGGAAGGTTGAAAGAGAAAACAAATCGAGTTAACATCCCCACTGCATGGCATCTCACTTTCATTGTCAAATTTGTCTGCAGATTTAACTGCATGTTGTAGGTAGGAAGTTAGGAGAGCATTTTATAATCTATTTTCTCAATCGTACTCTCCTAAAAAATCTCATCAGTAACAGCTGGAGTTGGTCAGACTGTGTGATAAAACAGCAGAGATGATTAATCAATTAAACGGACATGTTTGATGTCCTACTTACAACTTCACTGGGTAATCTGACATTAGGGCCCACAGGCTGCTAAATGACCCACCTGTTTCAGACATTTTCGTGCAGAAATGTAGCATCTTCCAGAGAAGCCCTAAAATTGCCCTATAATGGACCCCCCACAAATCGAAACCAAGTGCCCTTCGGTAGACATCTGATCACTTTTCATTTTATTTTATTGCTCTGACTGCCTGCACTTCAGTCCTTAACAGGAATGCAGGACTGTGATTAAGAGGTTCTTGTCTCTTTGCCCAGTGATTTGGCAAACACGTTACATCTATTACCCAGTGCTAATGGCTCAGACAAACTCATCTGGGCTGGGAGATTTGTATCCAGCTGTTAGAGGTGAGCTAACTTTAGTGAGATCTGCTTGCCATGGCTTCTCTGATATAGTCCTTCTTTTGTAGCTCAGCAGGGTTAAGACATTGTTAGATGCTTTGAAGCATGGAATCCTGAAAAGGGTTGTGGCAGTTCAGAGAACCAGAGAATCTGCTTCACTTCTGCAGAGAAAGGTCACAGAAGACAGATTTGTGGAATTCGGGGCAAGTGTCTAAGAGAGTCCTCACATGTATGAGTGAAATTCATGGTACACCTTCAGTAAGGTGTTCAAAGTGCACTTATATTCCTCATCTGATGATGCTATGCAAGGTGTTTTTTCTGTCTCGATGCAGATTTACTCCTTACGAATGGTACAACCCTCACCCCTGCAACCCCGACTCTGACATTGTGGAGAATAACTTCACTCTAATCAACAGCATGTGGTTTGGTGTTGGAGCCCTTATGCAGCAAGGTATGCCTTATCTATCAAGTGTGCAATATAAAAATACACAGGAAATCATTTCATTTCACCTCTGCCTTTTTAGATGTCAAATTAAAAGTCTGTACTTTGGATAATTATGGGTAGAGGAGATGGGGTAGTAATCACCACAGCTGATATTAAAACTGGACTGCATAATAACATCTTTCCCTTCAGGTTCAGAACTGATGCCCAAAGCTCTGTCTACAAGAATCGTAGGAGGCATCTGGTGGTTCTTCACCCTCATAATCATCTCGTCCTACACGGCCAACCTGGCCGCCTTCCTCACCGTGGAGCGCATGGATTCGCCGATCGACTCGGCCGATGATCTGGCCAAGCAGACCAAGATTGAGTATGGAGCAGTGAGAGACGGCTCTACCATGACCTTCTTCAAGGTAAGACCTCCACCCACAGCCGCTCCATGGGCTTTACTGTGGGGATGCATTCACCTGTTACACTAACTGCCTCAAGGTTATACTAACACACACACACACACACACACACACACACACACACACAAATGTACACACACACATCTGTTCATGAAGCTTCTCTTAGGTAGGCTGTGGAAGCTTTTAACAGAAATCAGTGTAGACAAAAGCTAAAACTATAGTGAGTGATTTAATGACACTGCTCTTTAAAGTTATTGTTGACACATTTTTAGAGCCAGATATGGCACCACACAGCCTTCAGCATTAACCTCAGAATATTGTTAATATTTCTCATTATGCATTTTCTGCATTTCTAATTAAGGCATTTAATGAACTAACACAGCACTTCCTGTGAACACTCCTGGTCCAACCAAAACAGTTTATGCTTAAACAGTGCTCACCGTCGTCCTCCTCCATCACGGCACATGAGCTAGCAATGTCCTTTCCCCTATGGCAGAAGTCGAAGATCTCCACCTACGAGAAGATGTGGGCCTTCATGAGCAGCAGGAAGAACACGGCGCTGGTGAAGAACAACCGGGAGGGGATCCAGCGGGTGCTGAACACGGACTACGCCCTCCTGATGGAGTCCACCAGCATCGAGTACATCAGCCAGCGCAACTGTAACCTCACCCAGATCGGAGGACTCATAGACTCCAAGGGCTACGGGGTGGGCACTCCTATTGGTGAGGAAGCTGGGGTCAAAGTGCAAGTGCTGTGCTTGGACACAACCACAGCACATCCAGACTGCTATCAACATTACCGATAGGCCAGTTAACATCTCGCCCTGGCCGGCTACGTTTCTATGATACATTCACCCTCTGAAGTGGTGAAAGATTTTAATACGAGTAAGAATCATAGCGGATGAACCTGTAGCTTGTAGTTAGTGAACAGACTTTATACGCACATCAGATGGATCAATCTCAACTCAAAATTATTTATCGATCAATAAATTCTCACGACCGATTATCCGGTCAAGCTTGATCTCCATAACCCATTTCATGTACAGATTTTTGCAGAATGATAAGCAGATGGCTAAATAATATTATCCAGTAAAGTGCTTGTTTTTTCAACCAGGTTCACCGTACCGGGACAAGGTGACCATCGCCATCCTGCAGTTGCAGGAGGAGGGCAAGCTGCACATGATGAAGGAGAAGTGGTGGAGGGGCAACGGCTGCCCCGAGGAGGACAGCAAGGAGGCCAGCGCCCTGGGTGTGGAGAACATCGGGGGCATCTTCATCGTGCTCGTCGCCGGCCTCGTGCTCTCTGTCTTCGTGGCCATCGGCGAGTTCGTCTACAAGTCCCGACGGGAGCCGGACGCGGAGGAGGAGAACGCAGGCCGCTGCGAGTGGCACAGCAAGTTCTGAGTTCCGGCGGTGGGGGGGGGAGGGGGGGCGTCCGGCGGGCCTCGTCGGGCATCGGGCTGGCGCCGTCCGCTTGCTTGTTTTGTTTGCTTGTTTGTTTGTCTGGCGGACAACCCGGGCCGCGGGGTAAGGACGGGCCATATCTGGGTTGGTGTAGCTACAGCTGAACACAACCCCTACAAGGACGCAGCATTGCCAGACTGCGTGGAGATGACTGGCACCGACGAAGGAGATTCACTGATCTGGAAGACAATGTCTGAACAACCGGAAAAAGTAATGAGAGACTTTGAAAAACAATTAATCTCATAGAGTAGCACACATCCATGTAGCCGTCATTTAGATGAGAACAAGCTTGACTATTTTATCCTCTACTAGAGAGAATTTTTTTTTCTTCTACGAAAGGATTATGGCTTGTTATAGTCATTTTACTCCTGAACATTGGGTTTGAAAAGCTTTTGCTTTTGGTGCTGAACAAATGAATTGAATTTGAACATGGATATTTTTAAAAACATTTACATCATTTATATCACAAACAAGATTTACAAAATAGTAGTGCCGCTCTTTCACAATACTGATATCCAGGTGCTGTTCCAGTATTTTCATTCTTTCACAAAATAATTAGGCAATTAGGTCATTATACAACATCTACCTTCATATTATGTGGCCCTATTGAAAACACTAATAAACATTCCACCTGGTCCAGCTGCCTGTGAAATTTCAAAGTGATGTGAGAATAATTTTTGTATTTTCCTTTCCTTCATAATTTTTTTGTTTTGTCTAATTCATGTCCTGCCAGCATGTTTTTGGTTTGTTTATATGTGTTTGTTAGTGTGTGTGTGTGTGTGTGTGTGTGTGTGTGTGTGTGTGTCTGCGTCTGCCTTTCTAATGAATGTTTTTGTCTGTCATGGGTAGAGAAGCAGACATGTAAAACGGGGATTTAATAACAAAGGGTGATCGAACATAAAAACCCATGACGGTCAAAAATAAGAAACAACAACCAGCGATGAGCTGGTTCAAACACAAGACATAAATAGACAAAGACAAACGCCCCTCAGGTGGAGAACTCACTAATGTGTACCACCCACCTGAGGGGCGTACACACAACAACAACACAACACGGGATCCTTTTCAGTTATCTCAAAGGACACCCTAACCTACACCTGCCCATGAGTATTATCAGATATGTCAGTACACAGTGATTTTTCTACCTTTTGTCACAGGAGGACCTTTTTATTTTTAATCTGTTTTGTCCTAAAAAAGAAAAAAAGGAGAACATTATCTAATCAGAATGTTTTAAGAGCCCTGTCCCTAAAAAAACACTTTCTGATCACAGTACCTATATACGCTATCTTTACAGGACTAAAAGCCAGGATCTAAATCTGTAAGCATTTTTTAACTCCCGTACTAAGCAAAATGATATCACACACCTCTGCGAATCATTTGAGTCGGAATGAGAAAAATCCCTTTTGGTTCTCGACTGTCATTCCATTCCACATCACACGTCTCCCCTCGGCTCTGGTGCCGTTGCTCACCCAGAGCCTCTGTGAAGTTTACACGTGGCCTGCCTGTCCTCTGATGTCACTCCTTTTGCGCGTACCCCAATTTCCATGTAATATCAGGCTCAGCTGCAGGCCCGAGCCCATCAAAGGACAGTCCTCCAGTTCCGAAGACGAGCACAGGAGCCATTACACGCCAATAAAAATCTGTCTGATACTGCTCAACCTCACGCAGGTCCAGCTCGGCTGGAGATTATACCCTGCAGATACAATATCGGCAGAATCACTGGCCATCCTGTGGAAGCGTTCTACTTACAGCAGAAAGATGAGGTGGATGCAGCCATTGCCAGGATATTAACGAGTGTCGACTTGAAGGTGCATTTTGTGTTATAGTGTGTTTACATGTTATTTCCAGTAGTTAGATCCATTCATTCAGTAGATGACATTTACTGTCTGGTTTGGAGAGGCGTAAAGCCAAACTGGGGCAAGTTCGCAGATTCATCTGTGGTCTTGCGGTGTTTGTGAGTGAGATAAGACATACCGTTTTGTTTTAGGTTTGCCAAACGAGTGACAAACATTATGATCACGAGCACTGAATGGAAGAGAAATTGGCCAACATTTGTAATTTGCTCGAGTGGTCTCCATACAAAATATAATAAAGATGTTTTCTACTTCCTTTTCTATCTAAAGCCCACTCATTTCTGTCTGTGAAATGACAATGTGTGGAGGTCTTAGCTGTGCCTTGCCTAGCTCACGCTAGTCTTTAGTCTCCTCACAAAGTCCCAACAGCATGCTGGGTAAGCGCACGCATATTCCAATGTCATCCAATAATCCACGACACTACGAAGGCACTTCATGTTTGATATAAGCTTGCATGTGCACACACACACACACACACACACACACACACACACACACGCATGTTCAGCAGTGCTGAATTAAAGACTCCATTACCCACTGTTTAGATCCCTGATCCATGCTAAAGCCTACACATTTTTTCACTTGTATTTTTTCAGTGTGTGTGTGTGCGTGTGTGTGTTCAGTCTTGGCAAGCATATTTTCCAGTGCCTGATCTGGCCTGCCATAAAGTAATCTCTGTAGCAGAAGGGATGGGCAGAAATACAACTTTCTTCTGAGTATATTGAGACTAATGTCAGTATGGTTGCCAGCCATTTCATGCAGGATTCCAAGTCAGCTTTTAGAGGTGGTTATAGACTTCCAAACACATTAGTATAACATCACTCTTGGTAGAAAACGAATACCCTCCAAATCACCAACTTTTTAGCAGAGGAGAATTTATTTGTTTTCTATAGACTGGGAAGATCGGGTTCCATGCTGGATGCCACAGTAACAGACTGCACGACACTGCAGACGTTTTTGTGCATGACGGTTGTAGGCGAGACATTACAGGAGCGCTGAGTGTGTGTGTTCCTCCAGACCCAGCAGCCAAACACATGCCCCGCCATATAAATCACACTGTGCACGCCAGCTTAGGCCGCTTAATGAAAACATTAATCAGACCCGTCCATAATCAGATTCAGATTCAGCTTCAGATTTCAATCTGGAATAGCCATGGTGATACCAGTTTTTTGCCCGAGTTCAAATGACACAAGACAATGGAAGTGATGTATTTGAGTGTCACATTTATAGTGTGGGTTCATACGTGCATGTGTGTAGGGCAATGCTGAGAGCAGTGTGTGTGTGTGTGTGTGTGTGTGTGTGTGTGTGGTAAGAGTGAGTACAGATAGAGTAAATATGTGGTGCTGATGAGTGAAAAGTGAGGTTCCATTTCTAGGGAAACTCAGAAACAAACCCACAGCTGGGCAGTGACAAAGTGGTCTTTAAACCAGTGTCTGACATTGTTAAATATAATCATTTGCGGTTATTGTTATGTTGGCTTGAAAAAGCTATCAGGCAAATTGCCCTTAACAATTACCCTGCCAATTACCCCTCATTCCAAATTACCCATCACAGCGCCTCAACATTTACCCCATCAGCCAAGTTGGCTTCAGATACCCCCACAGCTAAATAACCCTTAAACTACAACTACCTCACAGCTAAATAACCCTTAAACCACAACTACCCCACAGGTAAATAACCCTTCAACCACAGCTACCCCCAAAGCTAAATAACCGCTCAGCCTCACATCCTTTTGTTTTCTTGTACTTATTCTTTATTCTATCCTTTCATGTATCCCTCCATCCTCTCATCTTCTGATTTTATAACACCCATCATTTTCAACAGCCATCAAACTTGGTGAAAGGACTCACCAGCTGACCCCAAACATGAAACCACACATTGATGACACTCGTCTTTTCATCTCTTCAGGCCCTTTATTCATCCCTCCATCCTCCCATAGAAACCCACTGATTTGAAAACGCCCTTCATTTTCAAGCTATAGCCATCAAACCTGGTGAAAAATGTACTATGTAAGTACTAAAACTAGAATTTCATCAGTATTTCAACATTGCATTTTACATTTAAACAGCATTTAACATCATTTAATAGTTTTTATTGGGTTCTCCTCAATAATAAAAAAAAACAGGCAAACAGACTTTAATTATTTGTATCTGCTTTGTCACACTGATATAAAGTTCATTCACAAAGCTGGCCTTCTAGGATTGTCAATTACACATTAATTGGCAATGAAATTACACAGTGTTTTATACTATTGGTTGTATTTGTAGAGTACGTTACTTAAAGAACAGAACAGGGTTTGTTATTTCTCATCTTAAATTATGGAACATTTGCAAGTCCAAAGAGAGAGTGAGAGAGACAGAGAGAGAAAAAGAGAGAGAGAAAGAGAGAGAGAGACAGACAGACAGACAGACAGACAGATAGAGACAGGTGTACAGGAAAGACTCAGGTAAGCATTAAGCAATACAGAACAAAGGCTAAATGCTCAATGTTTTTTATTTACCCTAACACAATTATACACTTGTGTGTAAATAAGTGTGTGTGTGTGTGTGTGTGTGTGTGTGTGTGTGTGTGTGTGTGTGTGTGTGTGTGTGTGTGTGAGAGAGAGAGAGAGAGAGAGAGAGAGAGAGAGAGAGAGGAAGAGGAAGAGAGAGAGATAAGTGTGTGAAGGCAGTTCTAGGGCTTTGCATGGGCTTTGCATTAATCCTATGGGATAATCACACTTTTAAGGTTTGTTTTTTCTGATGAATTCAGAGAATTCATTAGGTTGTCTGGTCTTTAATCTGCCAACCCAGGTGTGTAATCAAAACTGGGAGCAGGATTACAATCTTCCTTAAATCTTGGCAGGATTAGGGCAAGTGACCTCAATTTGCAATACATCTGTTTCCTCCTCCAGTCGGCTCCCTCTGTGTAAAATGGAATAATCACATTGTAGTTATTTCTGGATGATTTGTGTGTGTGTGTGTGTGTGTGTGTGTGTGTGTGTGTGTGTGTGTGTGTGTGTGTGTGTGTGTGTGTGTGTGTGTGTGTGTGTGTGTGTGTGTGTGTGTGTGTGTGTGTGAGTGTGTGTGTGTGGTTAGAAGAGTGGAGTCTGTGAAAGTCATCAACAGTGCAGATGCATTTGCTCCTTTTAAGTGTAATCATCACATTGATGGGTTACTCTTGAGTCATTATGTCATCTAGGTTATTTCCTTTGGACAACATTGTATGTGGGCAGCATTTGTGTGGTGTGCAGCAGACATGCACACGGCACTTAGAGTGGAGACAGTATGCTGATGCTTCCAGCCCTTTGTGTTTGATGAAACGTAAAGTTGCAAAATGTGTTCCGTGTCCTTAGCTGAGGGTTACAATAGGCTGGAAATAGGTTAATGGTTTGTTTGTGTTGTACAAATGAAGGTTATTAATATTAGAGATTATAATAAAGTCTAACAGTGGCAAAATTAGCAGTGGCAAAGGAGTTTTCATTTGTGTATGAATTATGAGGATTGGTTATCTATTATTGGTTGCCATGCAATTAGCCCTGCCTCATTCCTCATCCTAGCTTTCTGCTTCCTTGGCGACAACTGGCTCCACCCAGTTCTCCAGCTCCTTCACTATAGTCCCACTGACCACTGATCCATATTATAGACAGAGGTGGGCATTCAAGGTTCAGAAAGTAAAAGTCCTCACCAAGGTTTTGCTCAGGCTTGCTGGACTGTGTTCATTCCACTAATTTTACCTGGCTGGCACTAATTAGAAAATCCAGCAAGCTTGAGTAAAATCCTGGGAAGGACTTTTATTTTCTGAACCTGGAATGTCCACCTCTTCTGGTGATCTGTATCTCGCACTCTCCAGCAGAGGTGGACATTCCAGGTTCCAGGTTCAACACAAACCAGGAAGCCTGAGCAAACTCTTGGTGAGGGTTTTTACTTTCTGAACCTGTAATGTTCACCTCTGATTATAGACTTATGAGTAACCAAGTACAGCGGAGGTGTTCAGACTTTTTGATTGGTTGCTTCCAGTTTATAAGTTTCATTTCTTCTCAAAAGTCTTTGCCAGTTTTTTCTACCATTTTCTCAACCTTATTATGCAGTTCACCTGCATTTGTCTCTCTGCCTGGATCCTAACCCAGGGTGTTTACCTGCTGCCGTGTTGTTTACCTGCTCTTGGGCTGTTTACCTGCATCTCCAGGGACTGGAGTCTCCAACCCAGAGAAATTCACTGACAGTGTTTCGTTCAGAAACACCATGATAAACATTGCTTATTTTCGAGTCATGCTTATGTCAAATCAACGAACCGCACGCTTCCTTTATTCACAAGAAATACAATTCCTCCTTTAACTACGTTCATTGAGAGGCATAAGCCGACCTCAGATACGCACTCTCAACGTTTACCTTGGGTACGCATTAAGAGTCTACCATCTGTGAGAGCCACCATACTCTGGAGGACATTCAAAACTGTGAAGAGATTTACAGAATAATAAATAAATTCACAAGATTGATGGCTATGCTTTTCTGTTCTAGGTAGAAGTGATGTTGATGCGGAAGCGGCCGTGAAAGGGGTGAAGGGCTGTTTAGGATTCAGCCCGAGTGGCTCCTGCTTCCTCAGCTGGAGCCGCCAATGAGCCACAGTGCCGGCGTGTCTTTAAAGTCACCGTGGGAGCAGAATCAAAGGGACAACTTCTGAATGAGCCCCCGTCCGTGTGCAGTTAACAGCAATGCTGCTCTGTCATGTAAATCGGTCATTCAAAAGTGCCGGCAGCTTCAAAAGCAAAGCAATCTCAAGATCTTTGATGTTCCACAAAGGTGAAATAAGAACAGCTGACTTTACTACAGATAGTCATAAATTTGACAAAATCTTTTGCTGATCATAATGAATTGTGTAGTTACATTTTTGCTGCAAATGACTGCTCTACTTTCATAGATTATTGAATATTTTGAGAACAGAAGCAGAATGTTTATTTCCATTATAGGGAATAATTAACATTAAATTATTAAGTTTATAACAAGAAAAGACACATTTTGTCCTGTGAAGCCCTGGACTGTGAATTTTCTCTTTTAAATCTTGGGTTAGTTTTAATTAATTCAGAACATCACATCATATAGATATGTTTCAAAAGTGTTTGGAAATAAACATTAAAGTGTTCAGTGCTGGGTGATAAAAAACACATTATTTTTAGTGTCTGGCTGTTGAGAAGCATCAGCTCCGCTCTCTGCCAGTCATACAGGGTTGTAACGTATCACTTTCTGTCATCTGTATTGTAGCTGTTGGGTGGGGGAGAGCGGATCGTCCAGCCCTTAGTACACTAGAGCTCCAATTTTAGACCTGGACTCCCATCCAGCTAACTACACTTAAACAGCCAAGGGCAAGATAGAAAATTGGAAAAATGTTAAAACGTAGGATGTTCAGGAACCCCTCATAATTGATTAGCATGGTTTTACAGGTCAGATAATCCTATTTGAAAAAAAGACAACTTGTTAACCCCAGTAACAATCTTTTTATTAAATGTAATGAAGTCAAAAGAAGAACCTGTCACCTTTGTGTTGAAAAAGGTTGAAATTCTACTTTGTAAATATCTAAATAGAAATCTAAAATCAAACCAAGGTACAGCAGTAAAGTAAGTCTCTCCATCCCATGTTCATAATAAAAATGGAAACATTGGCCTCTTGTGGGCAATTTAGGTAAAACCTAATAAAGCGAAGCAAGGTGAGTTTATTCATACGAAGGGCAATTCAAAGAGTATAACACAGACACTATAATAAAAAGCCTATTAGTGCCCAAGATCTATCAACTTGGGAAGGTTTTGCCAAAAGCAAAAAAGAAAGATCAGAAAATGCTAAATATAGTTTATTTAAATAGGAAATTAAAAATTAAAATTTTATGAAAGGATGAAAAATGCATTATTAAAAAACTATCAAACTAACATTAATAAGACGAAATGAAATAAAAATACAAAGAGATGAAAATTTTCAATAAAAATATCTAAAGTGCATAACATTAAATCTATAGAATAGCAGGGCAAATGAGATCCCTGAGATCTAAACAGTGTCAGTGGTTTAGTTGATCTGAATGGCACAGGAGAGTAAATGTGTTTACAGTCTGGGTTTGGAGATGTTAAGAGTCTGCACATGTCCCAGACCCAGGAAGGTTATTCCAACTGCAGCACAGTAGCAGAAGACAGACTGCACTATGTTGCGGGACTGTTTATAGGTCAGAATCCAGAATTGGAGAGTTCTAATAGGCCCATATTTTCCCAGCATACAAGTTATTTAAATAGGAGCGACCACATTTAATGATTTCAATAAAAGTCGCAATATTGTAAAATCTCATCCGTAGCTGACCGATGTAATGATCTGAGTGCTGGCGTAATGAGTTCACAGCTCTCAATAAGCTGTAGGTGTCCAATGGACTCTTGAGGGAGGCATATGAGGAGGCCATTACAATAATCTACACTGCAGGAGATAAACATCTTTTTCCATCACAAGGGACACATGATGTCAATCTGAGCATCATCAGCAGAGCTGAGATAAGCAAGTTTGTTGTCCTGCAGGATTTGACCTAGCGGGAGTGTGTAAAGGTTAAAGAGAAACGGTACAAGAGTGAGTCTTTATGGGAACCCAAGTTAGGGGGGATTGCACTGATTTTAGAAGTCATTTCTTTACATAAAAGTTTATTCCACACTGAATGGAAATAATGCACAGAATCAATGTAAAAAAAACCTGATTGTAGAATGGCATTGCACAATTAATCTTCTATGATGTTAATATTAAACATCATTAATATTAAACTCTGATATTAAACTCGTGTTTAACACAACGTTAATCATAGCGCACACTATAAGGTGTGTTAAACTGAAATCAGATCCACACACCATCCACACACCATTCACAAACATGCAAACGCATGCGATCTGGACACCCCGCCCTCTTATCTCCCTTCAACCCCAAAGTACAGCTGGAACATCTCCCCACATCCCCTGTCACTGAGGAACTGGAAAAGCTGACCAAGGTCCATGTGATTGCCCCTATTTCCATGAGGGTCGAAAATGGCCTCCTCAAAGCCGGAGAACCTTCGAAGTGAGTCGATGTCCTCCGCCTCGCCACTGACTCCGCCCACCAGCTCTATGGCAACATCCTCCCTGTGTCGAATCATGATCCTCTTCCAGGTCAAAACTTTCAGCCTGTGCGTCAAAGCAGACAGTGATTGTGTTAAGGCAGATAGGCATGGTGCTGTAAGTCAGAACCTCCACCCTGCTGCTGGAGGTCCCAGCCTTTAGTTTAGACCCGACTTTCACATAACACTCCTCATGTTACTAATGAAGGTTTCTGGGACCATCTGTTGATTAGAGTTGGGTAAATGTATAATCGAGGTCGCTGTACTTGGTTTACAATGTGACAAGTGTCTGATTAGTTCAGTATCTGACTAGTAACTTCAAGAACAAATATATTTCCATACATTTTATAAAACTACAGTTCTTTGCTTAGGAACGCCTACCCATACCTGGCCCAGAAGTCCTCACAGGCAGGGTGTAGCCCCTCCACACACACAATGCCTGGCTTTCCCGGCATGCAAAAGCCCGACAGGTTCATCTCCTTAGCCCATTCCAGAATGTTCTTTCTCTTGCTCTTGTTATAAATGTGATGGCTGTAGATCCAGAGCCTAGTAAAGGTTTCTCTGGGCTGTGACGCGACCGTCTCTTTCTTGGGGGCGTGGTCCAGGGCACTCCTGCCGAGGTATTCGAGCGCGTGCTCCTTGAGCCACTCCACGGCAGAGAGCGCGCACACGTCACCGCAGCAGCTCGCGCGCAGGTAGGAAGTCAAATCGGCGAGGAGGCGAGACTGCTGCGCGCGGCTAATCTCGGCGCACCTGTAATGCCACACGGAACCAAAAATAAACGCGCTTCTTTGAGGTTATAATGACACTGTAATAAATAAAACTAATAAAATTAAATAAATAAATTTAATGATTAAAATACCTGACTGCGATCTCTGGCAACACTTTAGGATAGTTGGGTGGGTATGTACAAGACAGTGTAACACCAATCTGTATAAAAGAAAACATTGGTAGATTATGGGTACCAAGGGCTCAGTAATTCACATCCACATTTAAAACATTGTGTAGAAAGTGTGTTTTACCTGGTTAACTGTCGCACCGTCTATCTTCAGCTTGATGGAGAATTCAGGTCTTGTACAAGGCGGAGTGTCGCTGGTTCCTTCAACATACGCTCGAAGTTCTGCGTGGGCGAGATGGTCGACCACAAACTCGTCCTGGCTGGGGAACATACTCGCCATAAGTTCTAGTTCTGCCAGCTGAGCCTCTGCTTCTTCTGCACACGCCATATCCGCATTTGGTACAGAATTTAACGGTGCAGCTAAACCAACTGGCGACGAATATACTGTTATTAGCTGGTTAACTAGGCTGCCATACTGAGCAACGTGTCACGAATATAGCGAGGCAGCATTACCTTACACTAGTTGCTGGTTATATTGAACAAATACAACTTAATTCGCAAAGCATTAAAGATCATAACAACACTGAATATAAAGACAATACTATTTCATTCATGGTTATCTGAACCCGAGCAAACATCATTAATGCAATGTGGTATTATTCGCTTTGGTTGTAGCTACTGTTGGGCAAAGAACCCAAATTACACTCTGGTGAAGTTGGCTATAGCTAACATATAGCTAGCATTACATTTCCTGCCCCAAAAACCGCCGATACGTAGCTTTATAATAATTTTATTCAGATACTAGTGTATAATTTTTCTTACTTTGATTAACTATACTAATGGTATATGAATGGTATACAAAGGTAAAACTTTATTTTACAGCTGAGTGAATGGAGCGATCGTTGAAAACTCTTATTTTGAAGTTCTTGACGACACCAAGTTCAACCCGGAAGCGGCCGCACACTTCGCATTGTTGAACGTGTGTAGCACGTTAGCTGCAGCTGTATATGCACTCAAATTTATTTTTACCAAAGGACGAATATAAATAACCGCTTGTTAAATTATTTTTGTATATTACACGTTGCTCGAACCGGAATTTTCCGGTTGACATGTAATACATCAAAGAGGATGCAGCTGGAAACTCGAAGTAAGACTCCAAATTGTATTGACTTCACTTGGTTAGCTGGCTGGGTAGTGGGGGGTAACAAGCTGTTGGGAACTGTGAAGTATATTGCCTCTTCTTTTCCTTTTCTTATGTTATTTATAACGTGTGTCTTTGAATCACGTTATATATGTTTAACCACTACTTTGTACGTAATTTGGTAACGTCTAGTTGTGATTTGATACGTCATCAGTATAATTAACATAACATTTAATTTGTGATTAGGTTAGGCACTCATCCTCATCATCATCATCATCATCATCATATGCTGTAATGGGTAAAAAGCGAGCAAAAGATAGAAGTCCAAGAGAGGATGACTCTGCGGACCTGTCAGGTATGTGGCATCTGGCTCCCTTTAAGCATGACAGTTTGGCATCCTTAGTCATAATTTGTGACTTTACTTTTTCATTATGTACCTTAGGTGCTACCTGTACGCATATCCGTAAAGGAATCGACCGCAGCTTGTTAAAAAAGACGGGCTTGGACCAGCACTGGGACACCTGCCAGGAATGCATAAAAGAGAGAGGAGGCAACTGTGACGTTGTTTCTGACCAGGAGATGGTCCAGGAGTCACCAGCCATATGGATGTGTCTGAAATGCGGTTATAGGGTAAGCAGGGACACCCCCCACCCCCCATAACATCCATTATCATATAGTTCACTCCTGCTTTCTTCCTGTTGACTTTACTGGTCATTTCCCTCCCAGTATTCTTGGTGGTCAGTGGTGGTCATGTGTTTCTGATGTGCTTAGGGCTGTGGCAGGTCGTCAGAGCATAAACATGCCATCAGACACTATGAGAAGCCACGCTCAGAGCCACATTGCTTAGTGCTCAGCCTGGACAACTGGAGCGTGTGGTAAGGGCACAGACCAGCCATGATGTGCTTGTGCTGATCCACAGTTATTTATTTTTACAACTGTTGTAATAAATGGTGCATGATCCTGACTGATTGTTGATCTAAGGTCACACTGATGACCTTTGCACTATCCTATGAGCTTTTGATGCTGGTCTTCGCAAGTTTAAAGAACACTTTGTGGGTTTTGCCAAGGTGTTACATCTGCGACGATGACGTGCACTACTCCAGCACGGGGCAGCTGGCCCAGCTGGTCTCCAGCATTAGGAAGCATTCGTTGGCTGACTCGGACCACAAGGCCTCGGCCAGAGGTGGGTGCAAAAGTTCACTGCAGGTCCAGACATGGCGCTGCTTTTAATGCCTTCGTGCCCCTTTTGTTCTCATCTCCAAGGTCTTCTAAATTATTAAGAGCTGAAGGAGATGTGCACTTTTAATAGTGTTGGAGGGCAGTGTTGTGGTCCCCCACAGCTTTGGTAAATGCTTAAGTGAAACTAGTCCCCTGTACCTGTTATGTTGCTGAATAGTATCTATAACAGAATCTTCTCCACATCACGTCTTCATTAAGAGTTGGAGGAAAAGAGCGGCGAAGCGGGGGTGGGCGTGGCCGAGAAAGACCAAGAAATCACGGCCAACCAGAAAGAGCGAAAGAAGGGTTCAAAGCAGAACGGCTCCCCAAAGGAACCGGCTGCGGCCTCCGTGTCCGACAACGGTACCGTGGCAGTGCGAGGCTTCAGTAATCTGGGCAACACGTGTTTCTTCAACGCCGTGCTCCAGGTGAGAGAACTCGTACCAGGCCGGGAGCGAACCCCTGCCCCTACCGGCCCGGCCATCTTACGAGGAACGAACAAAGAACATCAGATGCTGTCTGCGAGGCTCTTGGGTCCCGTTTTGGACAGCTGCGAAAGATTACACACGACTTGAATAGCCAGCGCTGCACACAGATCTCTTTGTTCTCGTTCCGTATTCTGTGACCATCGGCGAGTGATCACAAGGCCGCCTTTGTGGTTTCCGCACATGCGAATCCAATCAGTTAATGAACTCCTAATTCCTTCCGCTTGCGGTTCCAGAATCTGTCCCAAACGCGACTGCTGCGTCAGCTGCTCGGTGACCTGAGGGACGAGGAGAGGAGCGTGCTGCTGAAGCCACCGCCGTCCTCCGCGCTGGTAGGTTCATACCAGTGCGATCAGTGTTGGTCATATGGGGGGCACCTGCATGGGGGGCACCTGAGAGATGGGAATGGGATTAATCTAACACACATTTCAAATGGTGTTGTTAAATTGTTCGGCGCTACTGTAGCTCAATTGGTGGTGTAAATAGAGCAATATGCAAACAGCTCAATCCAGGGGATGCACAGTCTCTCGAACTGTTAAATATGTAAGTCGCTCTGGGTAAAAGAATCTGTCAAATGCTGTAACTGTTGTCCTAGACCAAGATCCAAGAATGAGATGAGACTTCCTGGCTATTATTTCTATCCCAGGAGCCTTTGCAGGTGCAGTTGCCAAGACCCGGGGCCCTCACGCTGGCCATGTGTCAGCTGCTTAACGAAATCCAGGAGACCAAGAAATCCGTCGTGACTCCTCGAGAACTCTTCACCCAAGTGTGTAAGAAGTAAGGTCCAGCAGTGAAATCCTTTGCTGCTTTTATGAGCAGAGTTTGGTTTTGGAGTAATTTAGTAGTGCGTCACCACCTGACTGGTGTGTGTGTGTGTGTGTGTGTGTGTGTGTGTGTGTGACACTCTCCACAGAGCGGCCAGGTTCAAGGGCTTCCAGCAGCAGGACAGTCAGGAGCTGCTGCGCTACCTGCTGGATGGCATGAGGGCGGAGGAGAGTTGTGTATGTGCGCTCCCCCTCACACACCGAAGCTAGCCAACACGCTAGAGTTAGCACTAACAGAAGTGAAGTACTCCATGTGTTAATATTTTCCCACAGAGTACTATCACTTAAGGAAAGCAAGGCATAGTGTAGTACGCTAATGCTAACTTTTTCGAAGTGTACGTTCATTATTGCGAGACTTTATGCAGTGTATGCTAATAATGATTGAACAGTCCAACCAAAAGCTGTTAAAGGAGAGAGTTTTTTCCTTTGAAATGTTTTTGGTGCAGTCTGTCAGATTGTGTCCAGGATATTCTCACAGTTGTCATTTTGAAAATGGCAATGGCATATCCCATTAGTTATAACCTTGAGCTATTAGATATAGGTTATATGGTGTTTTTTTTGTTTAGTATTTGTGCAGTGACGACATGGCAACATATACACATTGTACCTGTGTTTTTGACAGCGGGTGACTGCTGGAATTCTGCAGGCACTGAAAGGTGCTGGTAAAGGTTCTGACCCAGAGCAGAAGAAATTGGTGAAAGGTGAGTCTTTACCTGTATGGGGCAATTTCACTTTGCTTAACTGACAGACATACTTTCATCTAGAAGGTCCTTACACTGCCTCAGAATGCTCAATGTGCTTTTCTGAAAGCTTTAAAATTTATTTTTAGCAATACTGAAATTAATATATAGTGAGTGACATCCATACATTTATTAATCTCAGAAATATCAATTTGAAAATACTATTTGTTTTCCAAGAGTATGAAGGAAACGGTGTAACCAGGAGCTTTGTGGACCGCGTGTTTGGCGGAGAGATGAGCAGCACTGTCATGTGCAAACACTGCAAGACGGTTTCCTTGGTTACGGAGGTGTTTCTGGACCTGTCCCTACCTGTGGCTGACGAGGTACTGCCTCTCGGTCAGGAACTCAGTGACACGGTCACCACCATGCTGCATGAAACAGCCTTTCCAAAGCAGACAGATGATCAACATATATTAGGATGTACCACTCTGAAAATCCATATGAATCCATCATTATTTAGGATAGAAACATAAAAAGCTATTAATTTCATTTTCCATATGTGTTTACAAACATTAACATGCCACTAACAATACTGTTAACACTTCTTGTATAAATCATTGTATGGCTTTGAAACCAGTTATATATGTTATACCTATATAAATATGTAATCAGATCTTAAGCAGGGAACTTTAGCGTCGCTCTGAATGTCTAATACCATTCAGCCGGTCTTGTATGGAACATATAAACACTACTGTTCAGATGTCACAGTGGTTTAGTAGGTAAAGGCGACACGTGATGAGAAGCCAGTCAGTAGTGGAGTCAGTAGTTCTCTGGCACATGCGACTGGTGACACAGGACCAGCTCCGTCAGTTTATGTAGACAAAACCATCAGCATCTAAAACGCAAACGTTGCTCTTAGATAATTAATAGGAGAGATGTCTGCCCTCGTAGGCTTACAGGAAGAAGAACCAGAGGAAGGGAGTTCAGCAGAGGAACAGTGTCTGTGAGGATGGTGGGCGGGACATTCCTCTGGCCAATGGGACGGAGGATATGCCGACTGGGGCAGGCAGCAAGTACCAGCAGAAGAAGGCCAAGAAGCAGGCAAAAAAACAGTCCAAGGTAGACCTCACCTTTTTTTTACGCTTTTATTTTGTAGAGTGTGTATTCAAGTGTAATTAGACAAATGTCATACACTGAAGGTCCCCTTTAACATAAAGGGTGGTATGTCTGTCCTGATTGTGTGGGTCTGTGTTTTATAGAACCAGAAACGACAGCAGAAACAAGGAGCAAAGGTCACGCTGGACTCTCTGACCAATCAGAACACGGGCGACGCTCTGGAAGTCCCGCCTCCTGGTGTGGACGGACAGGTGGCTGACACTGAAGGTGGGGAGGACCAGTTAATGAGCCAATCAGTGACCACTGATCCTGCGGAGCAGAATGAGGATGGGCCTCCTGGAGAGGAAGAGGAGGAGGAGGAAAAGAGCCTCCAGGGCTGCGTGTCTGTGCAAAGCACTTCCTGTATGGATAGCAAGGGCTCCAGCCCCCTGTCAGAGGAGAGAACAGCCCTGGACAAGCCTTTGGAGCATAAGAGAGGAGAGGAAGAGGAGGAAGAAGAAGGCGAATCAAGCACACCGCCAAGCAGGGAGACGGAGGAATTAACGGAGGCCGTGGAGGCACTGTCGCTGCTGGCAGCCCCCGAGGAAGAGAGGCAGGACAGGGAAGAGCCAGGCGATTCCCTGGAGTACGTCGTGGTTAACCGGGACCCGGAGCTGGCCTTCCACGCGCTGGCCAGCAGGGCGGCGCCAGACAAGCAGGAGTGCTCGGTGGAGTCATGCCTCTACCAGTTCACAAAGGTGGAACACCTGACGGAGAGCAACAGCCTGTTGTGTGCGACCTGCACGAAAAGGCAGACCAGCCCCAAAGGCTCCGACGGTACAGCACACGCCTCCATTCACGCATTCAGTTAGGACGTTTCTGCACAAACTGGGAGAGTCACACTGAAGTCCTGGTGGTGGCCACTAGATAATGAGTGCTGGAGATTCAGGCCTCGGTCCTAGAAGGCATGCTGAAGTGTAGCACAGCCATTTTGAACCCTCGTTCCTGGAGGGCATTGCAGGGTTTTGTAAGGACAAGTGTTGGCTTTGTGTTGCATGCAGGACATCTGCTCGAGGGTCTGATTAATACGGGGTGGTGTTCACGTTTGCAGGTACCAAGAAGAACGTTTACAGGGACGCGCTGAAGCAGATGTTGATATCTTCACCTCCACCTGTGCTTACGTTGCATCTGAAGAGGTTCCAACAGGTAATCCCGCCCATTACACGTTAGACGTCTGCCATCCACAGCCCTTAGAGCATTTTGGTTCTGTAGATCACATTTAGTCATTTTTGCCAGTTTCTGAGTGTCTGTGTTTGTCTGTAGGTGGGATACAGTGTCTGTAAGGTCAACAGACACGTTCAGTTCCCTCAGGTGCTGGACCTTGGCCCATTCTGCTCCCTAATTTGCAAGGTATTCAAACCTAACCTAAACTAATCCAACCTAATCTAACCTAATCCAACCTAACCTAAACTAATCCAACCTAACCTAAACTAATCCAAACCTAACCTAAACTAATCCAAACCTAACCTAAACTAATCCAACCTAATCTAACCTAATCCAACCTAACCTAAACTAATCCAACCTAATCTAACCTAATCCAAACTAACCTGCCAACTCACTGTTACTCTCTCTACTGTCTCTCTGCGTCTTCTTATTACCATCATGAACCTTATCAGGTCATACATGCAAACCAGAATATATATATATCTAGAAGTAAGACATGCCCCTTGATGTGAGTCTCTGCTATAAACCTGTGGGGTGTGTGTGCGTTTGTGTGTGCAGGGAGTGGAGGAAGGACAGACACAAGTGCTCTATTCTCTCTACGGCATCGTGGAACACAGTGGCACCATGAGGTCAGGCCATTACACTGCGTTTGTTAAAACACGGCCCCAGGCCCAGACCACGCTGCAGAACGGAACCGAGCCAGGTAGGAACCAGCTGCCCCCGTAACTCCCGGACAGCCACTGTTAGCCAAACCACTGCCACTCATTACACAGTCTAGCAGCCTAATGGCAAGAATAATACAATTATCACAGTGCTGTTATTTATTTGAAAAACTCTCATCTGTTATTGCAGTTGATCAGGTCCCACAGACGTAGTGTTAAATGTTAAACTTAGAATCAAATTATTATTATTATTTTTAATATATATATTTGGTAGCTGAGAAATCAAGTGTTTTAATAAGCTAAAAATGAATGTAATGAAATAAATGAATGAAATAAATTGAAGTAAATAGTAATTAAGTTTCTGATATGTAAATATCTTTCAACAGGTGAAACAGCACCCCCTAAAGGATGTTGGTTCCACATCAGTGACAGCAGTGTACAACCTGTTACAGAAGCCAAGGTGCAGAACTCCCAAGCCTACCTCCTGTTCTACGAAAGAATCTCTTAGATCACTTCAGTGTAATGCATAACTCTAAAGGTGATGTACAGAGGCGGAGATGATTGCTGCTGAATCTTTTACCTGCTGCTTCACTGACGGAAAACTAACATGAATTTGATGGTTCAGGTGTAGGAAAGGAAAGAGTTGGTTTATTTTTTGTGGATGGTGTTTTGTAGTGATGAAACAGTTTCTGCAATATCAAATATCATTAAAAAAGATCCCTGGTTTGAGATTTTGCAAAAAAAAAATACGGAATATAAAAATAGAAGAATTATGATGAACTGAAAAGATGGTTTCTCTGTTGTTACTATCAGTATGACCAAACCCTTTTATAAAAACTTGGACATGTTCTGTGAAGTGATCTTACAAAAACCTCAAACTCAGTACATTCATTTGTTTGTTTTTATGATTTGGTACAATTTTGTCAAATATTTTAATACAGTATTGATTTAATCTAATTTTCAATGTCTTGTATGATCTTTTGTCTTTGAAACATGAACGGTTCTCATTCAAATATGTTTCCTAAATGTCACTAATTTATATTTAATTACAGCATACATTAAAAGATTAATTACAGAATTAATGGTATAGGGGTGGTATGGTATTCTCGTCGTGCCGGGACTTTTATTTTGAAACCTCGGTAAACGACCAGGCTGGCTTCACCGCGTCTACAGCGCCGTGTAACATCATCGGGCCGGTGTGTTCATCGACGGTAGCGACCATGCCGACTGTCAGCGTTAAACGGGATCTTCTCTTCCGAGCACTTGGAAGGACATTTAGTACGTTTGTTAAGACGAGCCACGTTATATATTTGTTAATGATCTTAATTGAAAACATGGAATGCGAGATTTTTATTCATCAGTAGTTTCGGTGCGATAGTTAAGCTGCTAACAGCACTGCGGTGTAGCATCGAATGAAAAAATAATGATCCTAGCAAGCCAGAAAAAGAATAAATGGTGCCAACGTGACGGCAGCTAAAGGCCCGTTGGCGTATGTGGGTGTTTAGTGCCAGTTAACGCAACTTGTCTCTTCAGACGTTCAAATGTCTGATGGGCCGATTGCGTCAGATAAACGGAGAGCAAATACGCCGAATAGGAAGAAAATTCAACAGTTTTCATGTTCTGGTGTAAATGTGTATCACTGTCATGTATGTAGCTACAGTAAGAAGAAAAAATTTATTTCAGGAATTTAGAGTTTGCCGTTTAATTCAGCGAATGTAGAGTAGAATAGCGTTCGTGTTGACGTAATTAAAAGGCGCCGGATGCGGATTGTTCCGGTGAGCCACGTGTTTCCTGTTTTGAAGCCGTCGCTGTGTTGTGTGTCTCGTAGCTGATGAAGAATTCGACGAGCTGTGTTTCGAGTTCGGCCTCGAGTTGGACGAGATCGTAAGTCTGATTTATGCGAAAGGAGGACCTCGCTGGTTTTAGCTACAGTTGGGGCGTTAAATGTAAACGTTTAAGGCAAGTTAAAGTGCGTACAGTTGTTGTAAGTGTGTGTGTATGTGTATACACCCTGTCCGTTTAGACATCAGAGAAGGATATAATCATCCGTGAACAGGGCGATCAGAAGGCTTCAGGGGCTTCGGACGTGATTCTCTATAAGATCGATGTGCCTGCCAACCGCTATGACCTCCTCTGTTTGGAGGGCTTGGTCAGAGGCCTCCAGGTCTTCAAGGATAAGTAAGACGCAACCCAGTGTTTGTACTTGTATGTAAGATTTGAACAATAAATCGATTCCTCAGTGGCTTATTGTGTTGAGTGGGATTCATTTAGGCTTAACGTTACAGTCGTGGTACCTGCAAACGTAACTCCTTGACCTAAAAACACAGCTTCATGTTATATATCTGAACATTCCATGTGTTTCTAGTTCTTGGTTGTGTTGAAAAGTGTGTGTGTGTGTGTGTGTGTGTGTGTGTGTGTGTGTGTATAGAATGGAGGCCCCCCGCTACAAGCGTGTAAATCCTGTGAGCGGTGATCCACAGAGACTCATCATAACTGAAGAGGTGAGTGAGAGACGCTCTTTCTGCGCAAACCTGGTCCTGATGCACACAAGATCTCCATCCCTGGATATGTAAGAGGTCCTGATAAATACTAGCTGTCCTTCGTGCTGCCTGTACAGACGGCGTCTGTGAGACCCCACGCGGTGGCCGCAGTGTTGCGCAACATCACCTTCACACCGGAGCGCTACGACAGTTTCATTGAACTGCAGGAGAAACTGCATCAGAACGTCTGCAGGTGAGTTACGTGTGTTTGGATGGATCTCTCCATCTACGCAAAAGAGTGATGGAGATGCATCTGCCACAATGAATGCTCAGAGGAGGCGGCTACCGTCGTGCTCGTATGTCTGTAGGAAACGGACACTGGTTGCAATAGGAACCCATGATCTGGACACCATTTCGGGGCCTTTCACCTACACAGCCAAAGCACCGGATGACATCCGCTTCAGACCACTCAATCAAAACCAGGAGTACACCGCCACCCAGCTCATGAGCTTCTACAAGGTGAGTTTGGACTCCTGATGAGGGGCCGTGTGAAATTAGCAAGTTCGTAGTAATAAAAGCATCTGTTCACCAGCATTGACTTTGGAATACCAGAGTTGGTTATATTCAACGACAACATTATTCAACAAATTCTCAGGCCATTTTTTTTAATTAAAGGTCCCCTAAATTCAGTCCACAACTTAAGCCTGTTGTATTGTTTTTACAGAGGTGTCAATTCCAGGTTCAGAAAGTAAAAGTCCTCACCAGGATTTTGCTCAGGCTTCCTGGATTGTGTTGATTCCACTAATTTTACATGGATTGTATCTAGCAAGCTTAAACAAAATCCTGGTGAGGACTTTTACTTTCTGAACCTGGAATTGACACACCTGCGTTTATAATACTGTGGTTAGTTTCATTAGTCACATTTGTGTATTCGGTGTGTTTTTGTTTTGAAATAAGCGTTTTGCATCATTCCCTAAAGAATTGTTAACATGTTGGCTTGATGTAAGGTGAGGGATTTTTACCCTCGTGTAATGTGTAAGAGTTTGTGTTTGGTGGATAGGGAAGTGTTTAGGTGTGGGGGATGGGTGGAGATTTCCTCATAACGTTGGACATGGTGGCCTAAATGCCTAAAAAACGAAGGGTCTCACCTTATCCATGCAGAAGCTATCTTGCAAACGATGAGTGGTCAATATATTCGCAGTTATCTAAGCAGTTATATGGGTACATTGCATCCAAGAAGCTAAACATTTTAACTGGAGTTTCCTGTCGAAGTTAATGGTGTTATGTATGTTTATTAGTGTTATCAGTCTGTTAATTACATGTTCTGCTTTGCCCAACTTAAGTTTTCCCTGCTCGGGATTTGCAAACTTGAGCTGTTATTAGGCAGGTTGCTTAGCGGGGAAGATTTTAACTTGTCAGCAATTACTCTGAGTCATACATCAACTCAAAAAGAGGTGTGGACAGACTTTGAAGGTTTCTAAGCCCCTCAGTAACCAGACTGTTGATGCTTGTGTGAAGAGCTCTAAGCAGACGGCCTTACCTACTCACTTTGGTTTTACAAACCTGTCAAAGTGGCACTGAGACAGTCACACAAAAGCATGTGGTCAATCAATGCAGCTCAGTTACTGTCTTGTCTCTACAATTAACATACTGAATCATTTTGTAGACGTTTTTTTTTTTTAAATAGTCTTTTCTGTACAAAGGCCATTGTGGCTTCAAATCTTAACATCTTCCTTTGAGTAAGATTTGGCCATAAGGGATGGCTTTATTTGGCCTTCTACACATACACGTGTACAGGACAATTAAGGGCCTGGCAGTAGCAGCATGGCAGAACTGGGATTTGAACTCACAACCTTCTGGCTGCTGGCTCAGAAGGTCAACGTTGCTGCATCTGCGAGAGTAGCGACCAATCACAATCACCCGAAGTCCAACCGCCGTCTTTCGTCCTGCAGACAGACAGCCACCTGCGGCACTACCTGCACATCATAGAGGAAGAGCCGCTCTACCCGGTGATTTACGACAGCAACGGGGTGGTGTTGTCCATGCCTCCCATCATCAACGGTGAGGCGTCACCGCTCCCCCCACGCACACTCATCACAGCTGTGTTGTTGTTTGTTAATGCTCATGCTATTTTGAATTTCTGTTTAGGGGATCACAGCAAAATCTCCGTAGACACGAAGAACGTTTTCATCGAGTGCACAGCCACAGATCTCACTAAGGTAGCTTGGCTTTTCATTTTGTTGTT
The DNA here is from genome assembly GCF_052324685.1 of Brachyhypopomus gauderio. Lineage (NCBI taxonomy): Eukaryota > Metazoa > Chordata > Actinopteri > Gymnotiformes > Hypopomidae > Brachyhypopomus > Brachyhypopomus gauderio. The sequence goes on from NC_135226.1 coordinate 14,979,851, forward strand.
TAAGCATTTGAAGACATGACTGACCTAACAATATAAATACACTAACAAAGTGTTCACAGGTAATAATGTAGGTCACAGATTAGTTGTCGGTTTATTACATCTTGTCTAAATTGAGTGTTTCCTTGTTTGATAAAGTGGACAGGGGGCACTGCTGGGAAACATGTGCATGTTGTAGCAACTTGTGCATGTTGTAGTGGTGACCAGTTTCTAACGGTTACCGTTCTGTGCAGACGTTTATGCAGGTGTGGAAAAAAATACTTAGAACTAGATGGTTTAATGGTTTATATTTGTCAGGTAAGTGGCATGTCATCTGCTACAGATGTTTCCATGGCATCAATCTGCCCCTCAGGTTTAAGGCTCCAACACAGCTGGTTCTGTTTCAGTTAATGCCGGTGTTTCAGTCTACATATGAAAATGATCGTTATCGTTATAATATAATTGGTTAATCATGCACCTGATGATAATCCTACAAATCCCCGACTTTATGTAAGTGGATCTAGAAGAACAGATGCTGTTTTGAAAATACTGATATGATTCAGAGTTCATGATTCTCTTTTCTTCGTTCACGTTGTTCGTCAATTACCGAAATGCAATGATATTAGCACGCATGTTTTTTGAGAGCATTTTGACTTTGCAGCATTTCTTCCGCACCTGCCGGACCCGTATCCACAGTCCCGTACGTGAATGTTGCGTGTAATGTTACGTAACGGCTCAGTCAGCACTCTGCAGTTGCCCCCGGGTTCTACGCAGAGTTCCCATCTCTACTGCAGGTTTAAATTATGTGCTTATCTGAACTCATGTTAACAGGGTGTTTGCTTGCCTGCAGGCAAAGATTGTGCTGGATATGATTGTAACCATGTTCAGTGAATATTGCGACCAGCCATTCACGTAAGTTTTGTGTGTGTGTGTGTGTGTGTGTGTGTGTGTGTGTGTGTGTGTGTGTGTGTGTGTGTGTGTGTGTGTGTGTGTGTGTGCGCGCGCGTCATCCCCCCCACCCCCCATGTCTGTTTGATTTGCTATATAATCTTTGATTTAACAAACACTTCTTGTCTGTCAGAACAGTCTCTGTTTGCCATTTGTCTGATTCATATCTGATGAATCACATCCAGTATTCTTACTTAACACATTAAATATGCATTATATACACTCACCAGCCACTTTATTAGATACACCTGTTCAGCTGCTCCAGCACACAAATTCACACAGGCTCACCAAGGCCAGACAACGGAAGATTGGAACTTCGCCTGCTCTGATGAGCCTCAATTATGGTTCTGACATTTTGATGGTAGGGTCAGAATTTGGCATAAACAACATTAAAGCAAACTGCCTTGTATCAACAGTTCAGGCTGCTAGTGGTGGTGCAGTTTGTTTTGCTGCACTCTGAGTCTCTTAATACCAACTGAGCATCATTTAAACACCACAGCCTACCTGAGTATTGTTGCTTAACAGAGTATTGATGCACCATGTGGCCCACCCAATCATAGCTGGACATTACTACCCATTATTTGAAGTGTCTTTCTGTCTTTTCTTCTCAGAGTTGAGGAGGCAGAGGTGGTTTATCCAGACGGCAGAATGGTCACTTATCCTGTATGTATCCAGCTGCGTAAATCACTGACACACACCACACACCTTCAGCAGTGTTAATCAGTCAGTATCTTAAAAGCAGACCTACTGACGCTTTACTACACACAGATTTGTTGCATATATGTCTACGGTTTCACCCTAAGTACAAAGTGGGTGTACTTCTGGCTAAGGTAGCACTTTGGTTGGTGCAAGCTTTTGTGTTGATTGCTTTTTCACTTTTTGGACTATAGGAGCTCGCTTATAGGACAGAATCCCTTTCAGTAGACTTCATCAACAGCAGAGTTGGCATCAAGTGAGACACACACACATACACACACACGCAGAGGCAAAGTATTACAGCCCTCACTGTGTTTATGCGCTGTCTCTCTCTCCCTCGCTCAGTGAGACGGCAGAAAGCATAGCTCAGCTTTTGACCCGGATGTGTTTGAAGTCGGAGGTCGCTGGTGCTGGTGAGGAGATACAGGTTGAGATCCCGCCCACACGCTCTGATGTCATCCACGCCTGTGACATCATGGAGGATGCGGCAGTGGCCTATGGTTTTAACAACATCACAAGGACCACGCCACGCACGTACACTGTAGCCAATCAGGTTAGATAACTGTCTTCACAAAAAACAAACGGCATTTAACTTGATGTATGTATTGAATTTGTCCGTTTGATTTTGTGTACTTTTAGGTGGTTTTGTGGGGTATATTTTACATTAACATTCATTTAAAGAGCTCTTCAAATTGGTCCATGCACATTGAAAAGAGATGAAAACCCCAGGATTGTGTAAGCATACAATTTGGCACATCCTGGTACTTGATCTAACTTGTGCATGTGTGTGTGCGCGTAGTTCCCCCTGAACAAGCTGACAGAGCTGTTAAGACTGGACATTGCTGCGGCTGGGTTTACAGAAGCTCTCACATTCGCTCTGGTATTCATGACACCTGCCTGTACACACACACACACACACACACACACACAGACTACACCCACCATTACACACACACACACACACACACACACACACACACACACACAGACTACACCCACCATTACACAGACACATACACACACACACAGACTACACCCACCATTACACAGACACATACACACACACACAGACTACACCCACCATTACACAGACACATACACACACACACAGACTACACCCACCATTACACAGACACATACACACACACACAGACTACACCCACCATTACACAGACACATACACACACACACACACACACACACACACACACACACAGACTACACCCACCATTACACATACACACACACACACAGACTACACCCACCCTTACACACACACACACAGATAAAACAACCTCCCTCTCTCCTTCCGTCTGTCCTCCCACCAGTGCTCACAGGAGGACATCGCTGATAAACTGGGAAAGAACATCAAAGACACGAAAGCTGTACACATCTGCAACCCCAAAACTGCAGAGTTTGAGGTACCATGCAGACATACACACGTGCACATGTACATCAGACAAAAACACATCCACACAGCCTTAACCTATATCGCTGTTGCCCACCAGAGGGCGCACTTTTGTGTCGAAAATCAAATATTTCATTGTTCGTCTTGAGAGATGCACTTCAGAATTTCATCCCCAGTTAGGATGTTGGTTCCAGCTCATCAAGTACTTCAACAGCATCTAAATATTGGAGACAGATGTGGGGTGTAAATTCTGTAAGCGGGTCGGTCTCCAGGACTGGAGTTGGGGCGCCATATTGAAAAGTCTGATGTGTAGTAAATGGTGTGCACGGGTCAAGTAGGGTAATGGTGTAAGTGTCCTTGTCATGGGCCCTGAAATAAGGTTCTAAATAAGAAGTACTGGTGGTTGTGCAGTGTAGTATATTGAAAGGGTAGTTAGTGTACACTTTGTGGTTGATTTGCAAAGAAAATGTGGTTTTAAATGTGGCTTTTAAGTGTGCTAAGTGTTAGCATTATCCATGTTCGTATTTGATTGCAAATGTCTAAATCAAAATATGGGCGTTGTGGGTAGAACAACGGATTAGCTAAGGATGAGCAGATGGCAATAAAACCAAAAGAACAAGCCACGTGTTTCGCCATTATTTTGGGTCCTTGACGGGGTTCAGAAAGCTGTATTAACACATGGCTGTTCTCAGAAAGGCTGTGAGCCTTAGGAATTTACAGTGGGGTTAGAGTGGTTGTTAAATGAGCCTGTTTGCATTGATCACACCCTTTGTTACACACCCTTACTGAGAAGCGGCCCCTATTGCAAATTCATTATGGAAAACCAGCACAACAGACAAAACTTGTTCTTTTGAGATTCAATCCACTGTTGGATCAGCTCGGGATTGTTTTCAGTAGTCTGGTGTTCCATGTCGAGGTGATTTTCTTAAGACGTGTTGTTTTATACCTGTGCAGTGTATTAAGTCTAGTGTTCTACATCTAGGTGGCACGAACCACGCTGCTTCCTGGACTCCTGAAGACCCTGTCTGCCAATAGGAAGATGCCCCTCCCCCTGAAACTGTTTGAGATCTCGGATGTGGTGCTGAAGGATGAAAGCACTGGTGTGTGTGTGTGTCGGTGTGTGTCTGTGTGTGTGTGTGTGTGTGTGTGTGTGTGTGTGTGTGCGCGCCACACAATGCTTCAAGCCTTGCTGTAGCAGACATGTGAATGAATGCTGATTTAAGACAAACTTTAACATGCGCTCAAATTAGCATAATGCTGTAAGATTTGCATAATTCTATTAAGGTATGGTTAACTAGGACTGAGGCAGTTGCAGCACTGATATGGGAAGATGTTTAGTTTGTATCATCAGCAGTGACTGCAAAGTCTGGAAACATAAAAAGTAATTTCTTATATCCCAGTATGCTGGGAAGTCTAGTTACAAGCATTCAGACAGCTCGTCTAGCCGTAGGACATGGCCAAAGGTAAAGGGAGAACATGTAGACTATAAAGAACGATTTTATGGTCTGGAAACCTAAATAACTATGCAGTAGATCAATAGACTTGGGCGTTAGCCTGTTAAATATTTATGTGTGTGTGTGTGTGTGTGTCTCAGATGTAGGTGCTCGGAACAGTAGGCGTCTGTGTGCGGTGTACTACAACAAAACCCCTGGCTTTGAGGTGATCCATGGGCTTCTAGACAGAGTCATGCAACTGCTAGAGGTCAAACCAGGGCGTAACCATGGTTACTACATCCAGGCAGCAGAAGGTGAGTGTTTTTAAGTTTGCGGCTCAAACACGGCGTGGCTGTACAGGAAGTGTGTGTGGGGATGTACAGGAAGTGTGTGTGGATGTACAGGATGTGTGTGTGGATGTACAGGAAGCAGATTCTACCATGCATTGTTCTCCCTGCCACTGCATTAGAAGTAAACATTTTTAATGCTTACGGCATTTGGCAGGCTCCTATATCCAGAGCAGCTTACGGAAGTCCTTCAGTACCTTTATCATAAACACATCCTCATATTATTATATAGGCTGGTGTTAACACCATCAGGCAGATGGAGGAGGGAGAGAGTGAGAGTGAGAGAGAGAGAGAATAAGCAGATCAAAATAGACATGCTAGACTGTCTCCCTCCTCCTCTGTCTGTCTTTGTCATTCTGGCTCTTGCACGCACATTTGCTCACACACACACACACACACACACACACACACACACACACACACACACTCGCTCAGCTTTAGCCAGACTGACTTTGTTTTTCTTTTCACGCCTCTCTTCCCAGATTCCACCTACTTCACCGGCCGCTGCGCAGAAATCTTTTCTCGCGGTAAAAGCGTCGGACACCTCGGGGTCCTTCACCCTGATGTTATCAACAGCTTTGAGCTCACCATGCCCTGCTCTGCCCTCGATATTGATATCCAGCCCTTCCTGTGACCCTGAATCTTAAGCCACGCCCACATCGGTAACGGTGCCTGCCAGCTGATCGTCACCTCCCCTTTAGTCTCAGACCTATCAGGAAGGAATGGGCGGAGTCTTCTTTACATCCTGGGCTGAAATCATGCAGAACCCTTCCTATTTTAATAAGACCACTTTATAGATGGTCCAGTTGAATGCTAGTGCATATTTATCATCTGTAACGAGCAGGTTGATGTACGTTTATGTACAGTACATGGAAGTCTATTACATCTCGCATAAAATAAACATGAAAACAGCCAGATGTTGAATTTCTTTGGTTTCTAGACTGCTGACAGTGTTCTGAAAGCGAAGTTCTTGATGTCTTCATCTTATTCCCTTTGAGAACTACAGGACATGAAGCTCACAACGTTTACACCTGTGTCTTGCCCTTTGTTTTCAAAAATACTGGGCTCTGTATTGTCATTAACCAAACTGTGCTGGGAAGACAAGGCGTTTGTCCCAGGAAGTGGGAGGAGCCCTGCTGATTTGATTGTTGTATTTGCTTAACACAGGTAGGCTACATCTGATGACTTACGAGTTTCTAAATGCTATATAATATATAATATAACTGATGATTATTGAATGTCTTATCTAAATGTTGTGTGTGTGTGTGTGTGTGTGTGTGTGTGTGTGTGTGTGCATGCGCATGTGCTTGAGCGTGCACGTGTCTAGCTGTGTATGTGCAATCATGAACCACAACAGATACGTCCTACAAAATATGGCCCCATACGTCATTTCCGCTATTTCCAAACACTCATATCATGCAGCAGACAAATGAGTGTGTACATTGTGACTAATGACGGCTGAAAGGGTGTGTGTGCAACACATGGTCAGGTAAATGACTGACATGCGTCTGTAAGAATTCAGACGGGTAGTGGCCCATTAGCCACGGAAACATCACTGGTGTGCATTTTAAATGTGAGTTAGTTTAGTAGATGTGTTTAAAGATTTGAGCACCTTAAGGACATTACAGCCATAAAACCCCACCATAAAGGAGAGATAACAAACAAGAGACTTCTGTTTTCTGGTTCCGTGTTTATTCATTCTTGTCGGCTAGCGTAACAATAGTGCACACATTTTTTATCCAAAAAAAAAAGAGGTCCAATTTAAAAGGTTCACTTTTGGAGAAAAATAAATACTTTTCTGTTCTCAGAACAAAAATGGTGCCGGTTCCTGCTGTAAACAGCACACAAAGTGTCTTAAGCAGAGGCGCTGAACGCTGAGACTGAACGTGAGAGTTGAGATATGAACGTTCTGCGTGAGGCGTGCAGGGAGAGTCACACTGCAGTTGTCGTTAGTTTAAGATGTATGCCCTTCTCGGTTTAAGTGGACTATTAAAATAAGTGAATCTTTAAAATATTTGTCTTCTTGGTTATTTATGATGCTTTCTGATTCAGTTGTGATTCAGTTTTTCTTTTGTGACACAAAATGTCATAGAAGAGCAGAAGTCTGGTAATGTCTGCCAACAGGTTATATGTTGTTGAGGTGTTACGCAGGTGATGTGTGTAAAATAAGGGATGACTCCATAATACTATGCAAATGTACTGATTTCACGTTCCATCTGGTCATTTCTGAACTGTAATGGTAGCTGTAGCATGCTACGTACATGAATAAATAATTTAATTTACATTTCATGTGGAATTCCCCTGCACAGAGCTGCCAGACTGTAAACATCTGAATGTGTCTCGGTTTGATGACATCACGCACCGTGTCCCACTTTGATGCCATCACGGTAGTGTTGTGGTTGCTGCAGGCTAAAGGGCTTGAGGTCACAGCAGCCTCATCATGGAGAACACTCGACAGGCGCCCATGCTGTTCACCAGTCCAATCACCAAGTACGTGCAGAACTTGTATGGCACTTCGACCTCTCTCCGCCGCCGGGCGATGGTGTCGCTAGGAGATACTCCGTAGCAACGGCAGATCACCCGCAGGCTCGCCCACTTGGCCATCTGCCGGGTGAGGACCAGCATGGACACACCCACCACGAACCGAGCCACACCGAGGGCAAAGGTCACGGCGGTTATAGGCGGCAGGGTCACCGGAAAGGGGCCTGTGAGTTCAAAGGTCTGACCTAATTGGTGATTCACCCAGTAACCCACTGAGGAACCTGCACTCGCAGACATGATGATGGTGGTGTCCCCCCGCGTTGTACTGTAGTGGTCTAGCTCGGGGTATTTGTAGCACAGACAGAGGGTCAGTACCAGTACTACTGCGGGGGAGAGGGGGCTCTTGAGTTGTAGGACATCCAGAGTGCTCCAGTGTGGATACGTTATTCCCAAAATGAGTGCAGATATAAGAATTCCACAGATAACGTCCTGAGAGAAAAGGCAAAAGGCAATTGGTCAAGGCTGAAAACAGGGTGTGGAATCACATGATAATATAATATAGTAATAGATCTTGGACTAATTGGCAGTGTAGTAGAAGCACCGTAGTAGCACAGACGCTTCCTTTCTGGATAAGATGAAGATGTCCTGCTGCCTGCTAGAACACAGCAGGTATTATCTGTGCATTTTCCATCCTGGCAGTTCCCAGCACTGGATGTTTGGCAGATCGGACAGAATTGAGCAGCGTAGCTGCTAATTCCACAGTTCTGGAACACGGTCAAGATAATGACCACGCGTTCCACTGCCCTGCCTAATAGCTGACGCTCGTGGCTGGACAGCGACACGCACACTGTGGTCAGATGTAATGTCCCTCACTAGCCTGTGTGCTCTAGGAGGATGTGGGAGGAGCCATGCTGTGCGTAGTCTGTCGGTTTGCTGGCGGCTGTCCATAAAGACCAGAAGCGGCTACAGCAAATAACACCTGATTAACGTTTTATTTCAGCTTGGATGCACTGAGCCAAAGCTCACAGTACATACCGTTTATCTTTCATTCTATCTCTATTACACACGTCTCCCTCCTCACTGTCACATACACAGTTATTCTTCCTTCCTCTTGTTTTCTCTTTCTTTCTCTCTCTCTCTCTCTCTCTCTCTCTCTCACACACACACACACACACACACACAGTGTTTTAGATCTCACCAGTGCAGAGTGCATGCCAGTGTAGAGGCGGCTGAGACACACCAGACCTGACAGAAGCACAGCCAGGACCAAGCCCACCTCGAACGGGAACTAGAACACACACACACACACACACACACACACACACACACACAAGCATGTTGCAGTTTCATATATACAGCCAGGGGTATACGCAATGTTTAAGTGGAATAATTGTTTGTTTGACTTCTTGCAAAAATACAATGAAGTTTCCATCGTGGGTTGGAGAAATCATCTCAAAACGAGCTGGATCCATTCTTGTTCCATACGTCGGATCTTAATCATATATAATGGTGTGGGATGAAATGATGAGACCTTTGCACAAGTCGATGTTCTGGGTGTGTGTATCCATGCCACAAGCAACTGCCCCCCTGTGTCCTGACAAACTAACACACCACCACACCTCTAACACAATGATTGAATGGTGGGCGTGGCTAGTGGAAGTGGGCGGGGTCAGAGTTGACTGACGGTCCCGTGCTGAATGGCTCTCTGGCTCTTGTCACTCTGTTTCTTTTCTTCTCCTTTCTTGGCCTGCTGCCCTTTGTTTCTCAGCATCAAGGTTCATTCCTTTTCCTCCACTCCATCTCTTCCTGTCATCTGTCTCTTTCTGTTTCCCTCAGTTCTCTTTTCTCATCCTGTTTCTCTCTCAATCTCTCTCTCTCACTCTCTTTTAAGGCTCCTCTCTTTATTTGGCTTTCCCCTTCACCTGGTTAATCAGTAACTTTGTTTGGATGGTTCTTTCATGTGTGAGAAGCAGCCCTGTCTCTCTCTCTCTCTTTCTCTCTCTCTCTCTCTCTCTCTCTCTCCTCCACCAGGGCTCTTTCAGGGTAGGCCATAAAGACAGTCAATACCCTCAAAGGACGCTGAGACAATAAGTCCTGGGAAGACAGTTAACCCTTCATAGTTTCTCTCACACACGCAGTTCAGTTCATTTCTGCGTTGGTGAACTGGTGTCCAGTCCCCTGGGGTCTGTGTGGACTGGATTGGTTCATCACTGATTGACACTGATGACCTTTTTTTCTTTACTGATCACTGTTGGGTGTAGCCATTTGTGATTGATAATGGCTGATTGATCCATTGCCTTTCCACTTTTAAAGGACTGTTTCTAAATACATTACAGTGTGTGTGTGTGTGTGTGTGTGTGTGTGTGTGTGTGTGTTGTGTTTGTATTTAGTAAGGTATAGTATGTGCATACACGTTCTTCTGTATCAGTCTGTGTTAATCCGCACGTTACATGCAATGCATGTGTGTCTGACGTGCACACTCTCATGAGTTGCAGTAGTTATGTGTAGGTGTGTGTGTGTGTGTGTGTATGTGTGTGTGAGACCTGCACACTTTCGTGATTTGCAGTAGTTATGTGTAGGTGTGTGTGTGTGTGTGTGTGTGTGTGTGTGTGTGTGTGTGTGTGTGTGTGTGTGTGTGTGTGTGTGTGTGTGTGACCTGCACACTCTCGTGATTTGCAGTAGTTATGTGTAGGTGTGTGTGTGTGTGTGTGTGTGTGTGTGTGTGTGTGTGTGTGTGTGTGTGTGTGTGTGTGTGTGTGTGTGTGTGTGTGTGTGTGTGTGTGTGACCTGCACACTCTCGTGGTTTGCAGTAGTTATGTGTAGGTGTGTGTGTGTGTGTGTGTGTGTGTGTGTGTGTGACCTGCACACTCTCGTGATTTGCAGTAGTTATGTGTAGGTGTGTGTGTGTGTGTGTGTGTGTGTGTGTGTGACCTGCACACTCTCGTGATTTGCAGTAGTTATGTGTAGGTGTGTGTGTGTGTCTTACCTGCACTCTCTCGCGAGCGCTGAACAGCAGTGTGAATGATATCGCAGTGGCCGCCATGGCGTGAGTGGAGGGCAGTCCATACTCCGCGTCCACGCGCTGCTCCAACTTAACCACAGGGGGCACTGTGGGCCGGGGCAACTTCAAAATGTCCTTCATTACCTGGCCGATATACATCACCACCTACACAGAGATATGGAAATAGAGATGAATGTATGCTGATGCATGTTAAACAGAGGTAACACAGGTGATGGGTGGAGGTTACTGTTTAAGGCTGTCTGGGTTAGAGTGCTCTCATTTTGAAGATCTCTCTAAGGGACGTGAAATTGATATTGGAACTGTACTCAGACGGAAATATAATTTTATTTAGATTTATTAAAGAGTTGCTGGTGTTAGGCTAGTACAAACATTATCCACTATTGCAATAAATACATGCTTGTGTTATTACCCTTACTCTGCATGTGTGAGTGTGTGTGAGTGTGTGTGCGTGTGAGTGTGTGTGAGTGCGTGCGTGCGTGCGTGTGTGTGTGTGTGTGTGTGTGTGTGTGTGTGTGTGAGTGCGTGCGTGCGTGTGAGTGCGTGCGTGCGTGCGTGCGTGCGTGCGTGCGTGCGTGCGTGTGTGCGTGCGTGTGTGTGTGTGTGTGTGTGTGTGTGTGTGTGTGTGCGTGCGTGCGTGCGTGCGTGCACATGTGCATATATGTTTCCTCTCACAGCCCACATGTTGACGAGGCGCCGGCACAGGAAAGGATCCAAGTTCCAGTGTATACAGGGCAGGAAGGAGATGTAAAAAACTTCATTTCCCAGTGTTGCAGACACCACAAACAGGAAGTACAGCGGCCAGTTTCTCACCTCATACTGAGGCGTCTTTTGCTGAAATGAGAAAAGGGGGCAAGTTAAATCAGACCGCAGCATTGCAGTGATTAGAAGCGCTCAAACATGCTCATGTGGTGCTAGTGGTGATCAAGAGGTCACAGTCAAAGGAATCCCACATGTGCTCATGGTGATCCACGTTTGCCCTTCAGAGTTTAGCTCTAATCATGCTTCTGGAGATCTGCCTGTAGAACTAGTTCCAGCTCAGATTCTCTGTCGGCCTCCACACTAGCTTTTTTCCAGACCCAGGTCACTTGCTCCTCAAGTTTGGAAAATTTTCGAGCTCGTGAGCGGTCCAGGGCTCTAGTCTCCGGTCATTCTGAACATATGCATTCTTAATAAAAAAGTACACTTGCATAAGACTTGAGCAAAGTTATAGTATGTACACTGAGAGCACAGCGATATGTAGGCCAACGTCTCTGCTGACCTGCCTGGCTAAAAACTTTTTCCTTGTTCGCGCGTGCTGCTGCACGGTGAGTGTTAATGCAAGGATTTTAAAGCAGTTAACGGGCGATGCAAACTTACAAAAAAAAAAAGATATATGACAGTGAGCGTTTTCTTGCAGCCTGCATATGCAATCCTTTCAATTTCATGAATTGATTGATTGATTCATTCATTCATGCAACCGGCACCGGGAGCGGATCGCATCCACACGATTTCAGACGGACTGATCGGGTCTCTAGCACCCAAGCTTTCAAACTTAACCAAATGTACCAAACTTGTAGAGTAATCGGTGTTGGGTCCCGGGAAAGATAACTCTTGTCTTGTGTTAAACTAATTCTTCTCCTGCTTTTAATATTGCCAGGGGGAACTATAAAAAAAAAACATTCAGTGAAATATGGATACAGTCTAATTATTATTATCGTCATTGTTATTGTTATTTTGCTCACACCATTAAAGCTAAATCTGCCTACCAGAAATACAGGTCCGGTGGCAAAGTTAAGTCTTTCCTAGTAGCTACAGCAAAAAAAAAAAAAAATCTTACGTTCAAATCATACGTCCTTAGTCTCATTCAAGCCCTGATGATAAAAAAGTATTTTATCTGAGGCTGAACTTCATTTTTAGCAGTGCGATAAGACTTGAGAATGTGCAGGTGAACTTTACGGTCTAACCAAACCCGACAAGCGGGTAAATCCTGTAGGCAGGTAGACTGTTGTTTTACTTCTCATATTTTGACCGGTTTCTGTGTGTAAAGTTGAACTGAGCTGCGAACGGTAGCGGTAACACATTAGTGTCAGTTTCATTGACACGCATGTAATCATTATTTACTTACGTTCATTTTGCAGTCATCTGCGGTGTGGTTGAAGTTTGAGTTATCGTCCTGTGACAGCGATCGTCCCGTCGCCACCAAATCTCCTTTTCGGTGCTGAATCTTCGAGGCGGTCGTGTTCCCGGGGTCGTGTCCCCGAACCCGACCCGTCTCGGTGGTTCGCGGTGCCGGATATAAGCCGCATGCCCGCTGGAAGGCAGCAACCAGCTCCGGGCTGTTCAAATATGATATTAACCACCACATCACCGCACGCGGTTACCTGCTGCACCTACTTCTCAGCACGCGCTTCCGTGTTTAGTCCTTCCCACGCACGCGAGCGCGTGTACAGGTGTGTACAGGTGTGTAAAGGTGCGCACAGGTTGTTACTTGTTCGTTACGCGGGCATGGCTCTGACGTCTCTTCGCTTTTGAGTGGTTTGACAGCCCCAGCAGGTAGTTTTCAAGAACAACCGACATACTGGGCGTCAAGGAAATTACTTATCCTGTCTGCAGTTGTTCCATACAAATATCCTTCTATCTGGTTCGCTCTGGGCCATTTACATTGTTTAGTGTGTGTGTGTGTGTGTGTGTGTGTGTGTGTGTGTGTGTGTGTGTGTGTGTGTGTGTGTGCGTGTGCGTGTGCGTGTGTGCGTGCGTACGTGCGTGTGTGCGCACGTTTAAAATAATACAATTCTGATTTATGTGGCCATTTGCTTTTTTGTTTGTTTTACTTATATTAGTCTAAATAATTCATTTTGGTATCTGAGGTTAAGGCTAAAGCTTGAAGTAAAGTGTAGAAAAAGAATTTTGCTACAGCGACACAAACCACAATGATTTTAGCATTACAAGACACTGTCTGTCTGTTCGCGCGCGTGTGTGAGCATTAATAAGGTGTTGAATCATTAATGATTCATATTTAATATATGCGCACTCTGTCTCAGATGCCCACCAACACTGAAGATTACATTTCTTCCCGCATCTAAGATTCTGCCAATTTAAATGTTGTTATTTGTTTGTCAGGTGATGGGTCATTATCCATTTTTATCCAGTGATTATTGCCTCCGCATCAATTTTCACCGAAAGCGGAATTACGAGAAATGATTGAAACGTTGATCTAGATCTGACGTGGGCAGACGAACATGAGTCATGGGATGCTGGGTTTCCAAGACAACGTCGATTACTGTTTGGATCTTTGTATGCTGTGTGACAATTAGTCTATAAATTAGCTAAATTAATGTTAACTTTTTGTGTCTTTCTTTTAAAATCGAGATTATAACGTCGTCATAACACCAGACAGCATCCAGAACGTGCAAACTGGAAAACGTCCCTGACGTAAACAGGAAGAACACTTCTCAACTCTGACCTCCTCCAGCGACGCGTGCCGCCCGACCCGGCGCGTGTCGGCTTCTTGCTTTGATCTCACCGCACGAGCTCTTTTGTCCGATATTGCGGCGCGTGATGGCGCCGCGCGCGGTGTGATTCTCCCTCGCGCGTCTGCCCGGAGTCCAGCCGCTCCCTCCCTCTACAGCGGGGCTCCGGAGCGAGGACGCTCGTCACCGCAAGCTAAACGGCGGACCAAGGGAGAGAGGGCGGCGGAGATACGGCGCATCCGCTCAAGAAGGCGTGAATTATTCAGAGTGGACCAGAGATTCGGAGAATGAGAGGACATGAGACAGTGTGTTTCATCGGGATGTTTTGGGATCTTTTTTTGTTATTAAGGGAGTGACACCATCCCTTAATAATGGCAGGATAATGGCCTTTTCATTAAGACTGTGAGGAAAACATCTCATCGTCTCGTTGTGTTATGAGGATGTGAGCAGCGCGAGATGCTATGGCAGAGGCGGATATAGTCGCTGATGGTTTGGACCCGCCCGGGCTCGCGGCCACTGCATTTCCGTACGAGGAGTATGAATGTAAAATCTGTTACAATTACTTCGACCTTGACCGCCGCGCTCCTAAAATCCTGGAATGCCTGCATACGTTCTGCGAGGAGTGTCTCCACGCGCTGCACCTGCGCGAGGAGCGGCCCTGGCGCCTCAGCTGTCCCGTGTGTCGCCACAGGACTCCGGTACCGGACTACAGGATCCAGAACCTCCCCAATAACACCAAGGTCACGGAGGACTTCCCCCTCTACATAGACTCGGACCCTCTGCCCCAAGACGTGTTGCCACCGCACCCGCCACCTCTGCACCCCGCGCTCGTGGCCCTCAGGCGCGAGGAGGCGTCCGGCGCGTCCAGCGCGAGCCAGGCCACGCCGTCCACCACGGTGTCCACCGCCACGACGCTGTCGCAGGAGTCGGTCTCGCGCTACGAGAGCTGCCACAACTGCAAGCGGCTCGCGCTGACGACGGGCTGCGTGTGCGTGGTCTTCTCCTTTCTGTCCATGCTCGTGCTACTCTTCATGGGCCTGATATTCGTGCACAGCCACAGCGGGCCGCCGTCGCCCGCCGGACCCATCTGTCTGTCCGTCGCGAGCATCCTCGCTATGGTGTCCGTGGTGGTCACGTGGCTCATCTGCTGGCTGAAGTACAGACCCGAGCACGAGACGGGCCGTCCATCAGCAACAAATAACGGCAGCAGGAGGAACGCCTGATCTTAACTGCTTTGTGTGTGTGTGTGTGTGTGTGTGTGTGTGTGTGTGTGTGTGTGTGTACGCGCGCTCGCTCGTGTCCACAGTATAATCACTGGTGTTTTAGACTCTGCGTACAGTTATTTTAACAGTGATTTTATTTGGGAAGCATATTATAGGCTGCTTCACGCGCTGTGCTTACTCCTATCACAATAGATTTGTGCCACTAAGAAAACACGTGCTTCTTCTCCTCCTTCTTCTTCTCCTTCTCCTCTCCTTCTCCTCTCCTCCTTCTTCTCCTTCTCATCAACCCTATGCAGAAACACGGTGTAACCGTGTCACAACCGACAATCGCTATAAGCGTAACATGCAAGCAGCATTCGTGGTTTTGTGGGCTTTTCTATAACGCGTTACTCACATAAGTACCTGTAGACATTTAAGGCGTGTTTTTTTCTCGCTGTTTTTTAAAAACCCATAAATCTATGACAGATGTGCGTGGGTACAAACCGAGCCACAGCGCCCCCTGCCGTAGCCCACGTTTAGCGTCCGTTAGAAATGCGCACTGTGCTGCGTGCGTCGTGGTTCCACGGAGTCGCTTACGAGCACCTGTTCATATTTTGGACAGAAAAACATTAACATTTAGTTTCGTCTGGCATTTATTTGGCACCAAGAATTAAGCAAGTAATTTGATCAATAGGCAAAATAACCGTGTAAAGTATTTGATAAATATTTTATTTAAACATTATTGGACCAATGAATTATTCATGATTTGTAGATATTAGCCATTCCAAATGAAAAAATACCAGTGAAGATTTTGGATCAAAGATCACGGAGTCTTTCAAAAAATACTTAAACGCCTGTTGTTGGTTTTAAAGGTTTCTTGTTTCTTTGTTCAAAAGGAGTAGTATGTCTAATTAACCGAGGTTGTCGCCCACGGACAGTACAACCTCTTTGCCTCAACAGAAGCGTAAATTCAGAGAAAGTCGCTCTGAGAACATTATCTGTAATCTAACAAATGAACTGGAAATATTGGGAAGAATTTAGTTTACGTAATGAGGTAGAAAATAGAAATTAACTTTGTTTCGGACTGTAAATGTGATGTCGAATGATGGCTTTTCATTTAATTTCACTGAAATGGGTAAGAAAGATTTTAAATGGCTATTCTGTGCCTTTTCTTTATATTTATTTATTTATTTGTGAGTGCTAAGCTCCATCAAGTTATTTTATTTATTTGTGCATCATTTTATAAAAAGATATGATAAATTGACAGTATGTTGCACTGGTCATAGGGTAAGTTTGTTTCAGGTTGCTAGCACCGCCCCCTCGTGGCGGACGCATGTAATGCAGGAGTAGTTTACATGCAGTGTTTTGAGCAGCGGTTCAATAGTGGGTTGAGGTCCAGGTCTGGACACTTGGACACTAAGAGATGTTGACGTAGTAACTCCTTCCTTCTCCTGACCAGGTAACAGTGTTTCGGAGCCTCTCTCTGTTTGCAGTTTGCTGCTGATGTGTGGTGTGCGTGTGTCTATATATCTATATATAGATATAGATATATATGTAAGGGGTGCTGCTCTGTGCTTTGATTTGGACAGTCATGAGTGTGTATAGTTTCTGTCTCTGTGTCTGCATATACATACTGTCATTTGTGTCTGTGCGGAAAAGCTTAGATCTAGTGACCAGCGTTACTAATTCATTCTGTATGTCATTACAGTCAAATTCTGCCATTTTACAGTACGTACAGTGTGACTCAACTACATCTGCTTCAAAGCAGTCAAAATATAGGCAGTGTGGTGCCATTCCCCAGAGACACAGAGACACACCTCTATGAGCAGGATCCAACAGCGATTTGAAGCTCTACGAAACGTGATTTGAAACTCTAAGCACTTTCTTTGCACGTTTCCACACTTTTTCGTAAACAGCGGGACACTTCGCAAGTTCTTTGGACCGCAGAAGATTGTCTGACCTCTCGAAACACCCAAATGGACCCGCGATGACGGACGACAGCAGTTACAATCAGCGAAGTTGATGAAACACAATCATGTAGTATAGCTTTAAAGACATTTCACATGTGGGTATGTGAGCTCCTGGGATGAGTCAAAAGACTGTCTGTAAAGACTACAGCATTTCTGTTCTCTTCCCCTACGGTTCTCAGTTAGTTCATCTGGAATCTGGGGAAGGAAACAGTCTTCCTTTGTCTTTTTCTTCTTCCCAAATCACTTAAAACTGCTGGAGGACTTTGAGCAGGCCCCTGACGTCTTGGCTATATGTCTTTAAAAACAAAATGTTGACGTGAGATATACAGAAGAGCAAGAGAGAAGACACAGCTGAAATAGTTGCTTTGTTTTTGAGAACAGTAATCATTTAATCAATACAAATCATACATTGCCACTAAAAGGCTTGTTTGTATTTTATTAAGTTTGTAGTAAATGAACATACACACAATATTCTGGGGCATTTTTTATGGCATCTAGCTTCATTCTGTTTCTGCCTTTCACCACAGCTACATGTCTGTAAGTGTTTGGCCTAAAGTCTCCACTTCTCATGTCTGAAGTGTTACACAGGTACCTGATATATAACGACTGACAAACACACACCCACACACACACACACACACACCCACACACACACACACACACACCCACATTCTCTGACCCTGGCACCATCACCGGGAGCTTTCTGTTGAAGTATACCCATTGCACAGATGTATAGGAATGACAGTAGACTGCAAACATAACCCATATATACTCTGTCCTATTGTCTATTTAGAGGTTAGGCTGTGTGGTTTTTATTCATTATGACCCAGATATTAGATTGTGTGTGGTTTTGTTTATTCTTTGATTCAGACCTTGTTGTGAACCATCTTTGACTTGTACTTTGCACATGGAAATGATTTGTTCTGTTTATATACATAAAAACACATTTACTTACAGAATTAAAAGACTGAATAAATATATACTTTTGTTGTTATTCATAAAGACATCCTGAAAAAAGGTGCCTCGGAGAGAGAGAGAGAGAGAGAGAGAGAGAGAGAGAGAGAGAGAGAGAGAGAGAGAGAGAGATACAGACTGTTAGAGCAAGAGATATTTATTCAGATTTTATTACTGTCTGTGTATTTATTGTGTATGTGTGCTTCTTAACATTATAGTGCTGTAATACAGCAGTTGACTTTGACTGACATTTTATTAGCAGGAGAGATATAACCAGACAAAAAATAGGGATTCATTCAGTTACACAAATTAATGTAATTCAAATAATGTATTTTTATGGTATACATATCTGTGTTTAAAATCTTACTCGTATTCTTGAATGGAACTGTCTGAATTCTCAATTAATAAATAAACACTATACTGTTACACTATTATATATGTATATATGTATACATACAATATATAATTATATATATATAATTAATATATATATTTATTTAAATTAAATAAACTTTACTGTACTCTCTCTCTCTCTCTCTCTCTCTCTATATATATATATATATATATATATATATATATATATATATATATATATATATATATATATATATATATATATATATTTACTTATTGCTTTTGGTTATTGTCTTCACTGTCAGACAAGTGACAGTAAGCTTCCCGGAACATTTCCAAGCTGGTTATTTTGTTTTTTATTTGTTGTGTTTTGTTCTTTTCCCTGTCCTGAGGATGTTTGTGAGCGATGAACTTCATTATGGTAAACTTTGTTTTTGTGACACTCTAGAACCATTTAATTTGCTGCTGAATTGAAACCTTGTTTAAATGAAAATATTTGACTAAAAGGTTCAGCTTAATTTAACAAGCCTTCTAGATGCAGCTGACAGAACTTGACATTAGTCAGCTGAAACACACACACACACACACACACACACACACACACTTTGTTAACTTCTCCAGCTCATATAAATTTGTAGAGTCTGTATCCTACGGGACCAGTCTATTTATTGAGTTTATTTAACTCTTCATGGAGAGAGAATAATGGGCTATTTTGCACGTGAAAGGACCCCCGTATCCCCTGCGTATTTTCCCTCCTGCGTGTGTCCCATTATGTCCGCATACGGCACAAAGAAAACATTTGAAGTTTCTTTTCATTTCAACAAAAGAGCCACATGTCATTGAAGTCTCTGTGCACTGTGCGCGCGCACGTGTATGTGAGTGAGTGAGTGAGTGAGTGAGTGAGTGAGTGAGAAACGCATTTCCCATAATCAATATCTGATTTGGATATAAAGCAATTATTTATTTTATTCTTGTACATCAAAATTCCAGCAAAGTTATACTGTAAATCATTTACACTCTGAGTACATATCTCAGTAAATTAGTCTATATTTTCCTACGAATTAGCCTAGGAATACATTTTAGAGTATCCTAATTTTGCCCGGAATTATTACCTGACCTGCAGACCTTCTATAAACATTTTTACTTTTTATTTATTTATTACTTCCATTTATGTAAATGAGCTTGATTTCAGTAATACTGACTTTAAATTTTACTGATTGATTTCATCAGTTGTGTTTTTGTGTCATTTTGATCGACACTTTTACAGCACATAGCGGAGCTGAGTTTTACTGTGTCAGGACTGTCTCATCTCTCACCATCACTTTTACGTGTTCATTGAAAACAGAGAAAGTTTACATATTCGACCAATCGGCGTGCAGCTGTTAGATTATGTTGTCCAATCAGACTCTTCTAACTGTAGGCACCAATGGATAGAAGGATATAGCTAAAATCACATCTTTCCACCAGTTTGGGAATACATTCTCAGTCGTAACTTTTTTAGTAACAACAACAGCGTCAAAATTAAACCTAGGCGATTATAACATTGGTAGCTATGTTTCTCTCTAATATGATACAGTGATCCATCTTTACTAGTAAGACTAGCAGAAGCCTGAACATTTTATCACTCAAATCCACGACCACTATTTTCCTGTGGGACACCCCATATTCCTTCTCAGTAAGTAAGACCTCAAACTCGCATCTCAGATCGATCGGATTTTTTAAAACCAGTGTAGCTAGTGGTTGCCAGCCCAGCGCACCCTGTTTCCACACTGAAGTGTGTCGGAGGAGCGCGTGCTCCGACAGGAACTGGAGAGTTGGAGTAGCGCGTGCTCTGACAGGGACTGGAGCGCGTCGGAGGAGCGCGTGCTCTGACAGGGACTACACCCGGAATGATGCGCCCTGCGTTGCCCCAGAACTACACACGCGGCGGGTTTCCTCTGGAAGGTAAACCTGTTCAAAAACTTTTCCAGGAAAAAAGTAGCAAGTTATTAAATGTTTTAGTGAAATGGGCATATCACGTTTCTGGATGAGCATTAAAATATTTATTGTTGAATTATTTATAGTTAATTTGTGAGAGTTATAAACTAAAATGTTTTAAATATGTCATTTATATGGATGTATTTTACCATAAATAATAAGTTGTTGCACGAATTTTGGGTAGGCCTCATGCTTTTTAAAATAGAAAACAATGATATTTAAATAAGGCAAAACCAGATGCTGCCTGACCAAGTCTCTGAAACTTAAAAAAATTGGGTCAGACGTTTTCGCCACAAGAACAACATGTCTGCAAATGATTGATTTATAGATTCAAACGAAGGCTACGTCTTATTTGTTTTGCATGATGTACAACTATGTTTGCCTGTCGATTATACGTCACTTATTCTCATATTTTGTCTTTTCCTAATCTATATCTCGCTCTGCCTCTGTCGCACCCAGTCTCCACTCCTCTGGGTCAGGGCCGCGTGAACCAGCTCGGAGGAGTTTTCATCAATGGTCGCCCGTTGCCCAACCACATTCGGCACAAGATAGTGGAAATGGCCCATCACGGCATCCGTCCATGCGTTATCTCCCGCCAGCTACGAGTGTCTCACGGCTGCGTCTCCAAAATCCTGTGCCGGTACCAAGAGACCGGATCCATCCGGCCAGGAGCCGTCGGTGGGAGTAAACCGAAGGTGAGCTGAGCCATCCGCTAACAAGCACATCCAAAGTTGCTTTCGGTGATTTGCACCGATGTGTTCTGGTTCCGACCCCTCAAGATCTGTCTCCGGATAACAGGTTTACTTCGGACTGAACCAGAGCGCAAGGCAGTTCTCACGCCTTCCTGCTGGGCCCCTGTGTTTCGCGTATACTCTGTTTAAATCTCAGTAGCAAAATTGTTGTCATTTTCTTTGCACAGACTGCGTCTCCCGACGTGGAAAAGCGCATTGACGAATTGAAACGGAACAATCCCGGGATGTTCAGCTGGGAAATACGGGATGCATTGATCAGAGAGGGCATATGTGAACGGAACAGCGCACCGTCGGGTAGGCCGGCGCGTGAGCGCGCATAGCTCAGCAATTTCATATATTTGTTTGAAACTTTGAAGTGCTTATCACTGATTCATAAAAACTTGCAAAAACACTAAACATAAACAGTTTCCATTTGTATCAGAGGTGTATTATGGTATTTAACAATTTAAACGTTTTTAAATATATAAACTCGAGAAGGACCTTTATCTCCAACTCGTGTATTTATTTCTTGCTAATTTATTTCTGTGGAAAAGTGAGCACAATCAGTCGGGTGATGCAAGGGAGAGCCGACGTTAGGAGAGACGAGGAAGAGGGGGGCGAAGATGAAGCGGAGAAGCGGGAACAGGAGGAGCACGCGCGCAGGGCCAGACACAGCATCGCGGGGATCCTGGGTGACAGATGTAAGTACAGTTTGGTGTGAATTGTTGTTTTGATAGTTGTTATTAACATGGCCATTTAAGTGGACTATTGGGAAACTGTCACAGTATTTCAAAACAGGTGATAACCCGTGTTTGGTACTGGGCCGTTATCAGCTTTACGTTTTCTCGCCGGTGATTTCGTTAATCTTATTATTCTTATATTCTGTGAGAAATCTTAATCTTAAACAAATTAACATTTATAATGTAATAAAATAATCTGTAACGACATCATCTTCACCATTACCGCCATCACCATCCTCAACAACAAAAACACGTATTGTTGTTATTATTCTTATTACAGATGCAAGCCAATAGTTTATTTCCAAACGAGATAAAGACAATGATCCTAACAGTGTGTTGTCCATATTATCGCAATACTACATGTGGAGAAAAAGAAACTAAACAAACTTGCAAATACGTTATTAGGCCAACCTATTTGCACAACAGTGCTCGAGGGCTCAATCGGGCTCTTAGGCGTGAACTTGAGTGACAAAAGCGCGCGAGCCCATTGAAACTTGTGTCTTGCCAACACGGGGACAAAAGACGGCAGCTCGCGCACAAAGAAGAAACTGCGACTTTTTGGGGGCAGTTTAGATAAGAACATTCTGCGCAAACAATTGCATTTGATACTATTAGATTTATCGCAATGCATATATATATATGATCAATTGCTATCCTGTTGATATTCCCATTTCATGGTTTCTGCTTACATTTAGACTATTCTGACAGGATAAAAGCAAAGCGACAATGCGATAATTAGAGTTTCATTTTGAAAGTTACAGGCGACAGGCCTAGAGGCTGTATACTGAAAATGAAAAGCTCATCTTTTTATTTGACTGGTTGTTAATCTATATGCTTGCTACATCTTATTAACACAACATAATAAACATATCTGTTACAAATAGGCTCCTTCCCGTTATCAGCCTTTGTAATGATAAACTAATGAGATAACATCTTGTCCTTGCGTGACTAATCTTCATGAATGTGCTTCGGGTTTCCCTAATGCTCTGGTAGTGCCGCCGAAATGGTCTAAATGGTTCTGATTTGGGAGTTTATTAAAGAGCGTTTGCGTCAATAGGGACCACTGTTCTCCTCAGCTAGACGTTCCTGGCCTCGAGCGCCGGTCACAATGGGCGCGCGCCCTTCCTCGTGCGCGCAGCTACAATACCCGTCCGTCACGCATTGCCCTTCTCGTGCCCCAAGACCAAGAAAGGAATATCCTCGGGCAAATTAGATCGAGGCCTTTATTTCAGTTTACTTTCATCTACTAGTCGAACATGCCCCACCCTCCTCTCTCTCTCCCGTTTCTAGTTTACCCCGGAGGACATATTCGTTTAATAATTCCGCTATGGCACGTTGTCCGCTGATTCCACTCAGTCGAGAGGGTTTTCAGACAGGCAAGTTGAGTTCGGTATTTACGACGCACTGCTGGTTCGGCTGAAGTCTTATACTTGACCTCAGTCTTCCACACTCTATAAATCACACAAACTACGCAGAAGCTCGTAAAATATCACCGTTTTCTTGAAAGTGTGGTTTCCAAAACAAACCAATCGTTCGTTATATGACGGATTTGTGACCATAGTTCAGTATGACTTTGACCAAATTGTAGTTCCAAAAATAGTTTTGCGCAATAAATATAAAGACATAACGAATGATTTGTAAATATATTAGCTTCAAATAGCTTGACCATATAATGCAGTAAAACACACTTCAGTGTGAAAACCTTTTATATGGTTAGGAGTGGAATGGTTTAATTTGGTTAGTAACGTTGAATGGTTGATGTTGTACCATGGAGTATGCAGTCAACAGCACATAATTTACTCTGAGAATGCACACACACACACACACACACACACACACACACACACACATATATATATATAGAGAGAGAGAGAGCGCACAAGCATGAACTAGTGTGATTACATTTACATTTAGGGTATTTATCCAGAGCAACTTACAAAGTGCTTTACGTCTGTTCACAGAATACATCTTCAATAATAGCGTAGATATGTCAGAATTCAAGATACACTTGAACCAGACTACTACTAAACTACAGGAATCAATGCCATTACCTAGTATGTCAATTAAAACAGGCTCACTTAAACAGGAATTAAAACATATACCAAGGAGCGCAAATAATCATAGACAGACAAACATACAATTTAAGAACACTGACAACAAGTGCTATCTGCAGTGTTAGTGCTCATTAAAGTACTCAACAAACAGGTGAGGCTTCAGTCTACGCTTGAAGATGTTGAAGTGTGATGTGATGTTGTTACAATGTTAGAACCAAAAACGTTTTTGGGGGTGTGATTTCTTGTATTGATTCATTTCAGGACTCAAGTGTGAGGGAATGTGGGAGAGAGACAGACAAAGAGAGATGGCAAATACTAAATGGGGAACCCCCGAAACGATAGCAGATAGACTGAGGAATGTTATATCTCAGTTCCAAGCCCCCAGGCACTTCAGATGGGGGGGGCAATAACAGAAAGGGTTTTATTGACAGGAAGGGTATGAAGGGCCATCACTTGGACATCGCTGGAATGAAGGATTTGATGATGATGATGATGATGATGACAATGATGACAATGATGGTGGTGATGATGATGATGATAAGGGATGTGGCATCCATTTGAAAAACACTGAACACAAAACCAGAACAATTACAAAAACCTGATTTTACCATCACTATCCCTGTACCTGTGAATCAGATGTGAAAGGTAATCAGGTTTCAACTGAGTATCAGGCTCTATGTAAACTTTTATTAATTTATTTAACTTTAATTAAAAAAATTGTGAATATTTTTTTTTGAATAATTTATTGCATCTATAGTAAGTAAAATTCATATTCAGTAACACTGAATATTACTGTGCTTAAAGTGCTATACAGTAAATAAGACTGAAATATCAGAACTAGATAATTGATAAATTACTAAAACTGGACAACTTGTTTATTTGTTTGTTTTCCAAACTAAATGATGTGGACATTATAGCATGTTTTATACTTAATAAAAATAGTTTATAGATACTTTTTCTATCACTTTTCTATAAAATTTAAGTGACAGGGCAATTACATTTTACATTGAATCTGTTATAGGACTTACAATGTGTAAACACTTATTTCTAAAATACATTATATTCGCCTGTATTTGGGCTCGAGAATTTCTTCAGTATCCAGCTATTGGATTCACTTTTCAAAAATACACAATAAACAAGGCTTTTTGCAGGAAGCAAAGTCATTACTGACCAATATAATTGATCAAAATCAATATAACATATTATTATTATTATTATTATTATTATTATTATTATTATTATTATTATTATTAATATAATAACAATAATAATAATAATAATAATAATCCCTGGTTATTATTAATATAATAATTATAATAATACCTCAAATAAATGATATCAATGAGAATGAAATTTTGAAATGCTAGTGTAAAAAAAAGTATGCTTTTTGTCTCAGTTTAAAAATGGTAACAGGTGAGACATTCTTACTATTTAGAGGTTGGCTGCAACCATTAAAGCACCTTTGCCCTTCAGCTGAGATGGTGGATTAGCCAGCAGGCACTGATCTGAAGATCTCTGAGATCTAGTAGTGCGAGGATGGGGCAGGTCTGCACTGTGGGCTGGATCTAGCCAATGGGGAGCATTCACAACAAGTGAAAGGCCCTTAGACTGGATCCTGTAATAACCAGGGACGCAGTGACGGAAGCGAGCATGAGGTTGAAGGTTCTTTATCCAGCAGCCCCGATCTGAAGTGGTTCAGAGAATATTTCTATAATCTAGTTAATCTAAAACAAGTAGATCAACAACTTGCCATATTTTGAAAAACAATGGTTTGATTTTTGAAATTGTTATGAGTTTGATAAAAGTGAGTTCCAAAACCAGCACTGTTTCGCAGGGCAGATCTGAGGGCAGGATTAAAGATTTTCATCATGTGACTTTGCATAGTGAGAATGCTTCCGAGTTTTTGTGTGATTGGGAGGGTCAAAAACAATAATATCTGTTTTGTCTTTATTTAGTTACAAAACTTTGTTGATCATCCATCTTTTTAATATTGTCAACAATAAAATGAGGGAAGCATCACACGGGAAGCATATACAATAACAAAAGGATGGGTTGTTCTATTATTAAATGGTAGCAGACTCAGTGGTAGCCAGCTGTGGCTACAGAGATAAAACAATTGCTGACATTATCTGAAAAGGTTCTTCTACACAGATAAGACTTAAGTTTGGAACTGTCCTATTGAATGTAGGGATACAGTCCAACGATGTCCCCAAGGTTTTCAGTAGGACTGTTGTGATTAAAGACAGTACTGAGGTTGAACAGGGTAAGGACAAGATAGTTTCAGTAAGGCAGACATTGGTATGAAGGGTTTAAAACCATACTGAATATCTTTTAAGGATATTATTTTTATTCAGTGGAGACCACAGTTGTGCAGGCACTTCCTTTTCCATAACTTTACAAAACTGCAATCTAGAGTTGAGCTGAGGAGATCTGGTTTCTGAATGTGGCTTCAGAACTAGCCAGAATTCTAAAATAAAAACACAAAAATGAAACCAGTATGGCACTGGGTGGAGCACTTTGGTAAATCACCACATGAGAGACTGAGCCAGTATCCAGCTCCCAGTTAGAGCCTAACTAAATAAACGACATATATGACATATTTATTACTTCTTTTTCTCTCGATTGAAGTTTTATGCAAGAACGCAGACAAATTTATAAATTCCTACCATACTTTCCAAATGTGTTGCTTGATAAAAAGTGCATGGAACAGAAGTGTGTTTGTGTGTGTGTGTGTGTGTGTGTGTGTGTGTGTGTGTGTGTGTGTGTGTGTGTGTGTGTGTGTGTGTGTGTGTGTGGACAGGATAGCTCCTTGCATCTCATGCATGTGACTTCCTTTATGATGATCAACACATCGACCTTTATGGCTTCAGAGATTACAGAAAGAAAAAAGCTCAGTTATTAAGAACTGTATATATATATATTTATTATATATACTATATATATTTTTTCCAAATATTTAAATTAAATATTTTAAATTATGAATGATTGGATCATTTTAACCTAATGTATGTTTACCTGGATGAGGGAGAGACTAACTCTTAAGAGACTAACACTTAACCCACAGTGAAGGAACTCTAAACTCTCCAAAAGTGTTACATTTGTGCCAGTGCAGTGGCTGGTGAGCGGCTGGTTTAATTATTTTCCTCACTGGACCATGAGTGGTGCAGAGAACATTCATCCATCCATCCATTCTGCTTCTCCCTTCTTCATTGGCTGTCCTAAACTGTTTGGCCATTTCTCAGAAATAAGGAAATGTCAATCACAAGGGGGAAAAAAACACAGAGGGAGGAGGTATTATTCACAGGGAGTCGGGTGTAGGAGAGGGCTGCAGTTCTGGCTCTGTGTCTTTGGGACAGCTGTAGGGGTCAGGACTGCTCTTTAGGAAGTCAAGTGCCCACCCCCTCCCACTCACCCCCCAGCCAGTTCCCGACTAAAAGCCCGTGGGGCAGATGGGCTATTAACTGTCAGTCATGCTTTCTGCAGCAGGGCATCTGCTGGAGCCCTATGCACTGTTTAATACACTCAGGCAGTCACTCAGCCACCCGCGAGCTGAAAAGGACCCCGAATCGCCTCCCGCCCTCCTGAACAAATGCATTTTTTTGCTTTTGTGTGTGTGTGTGTGTGTGTGTGTGTGTGTGTGTGTGTGTGTGTGTGTGTGTGTGTGTGTGTGTGTGTGTGTGTGTGTGTGTGTGTGTGTGTGTGTGTGTGCATGTGTGTGTCTGTGCAAATGTGTGTGTGTGTGTGTATTTAAGGGGGCACATGTCACAGCATCTATTAGCCCTCTTCATTACCTGTCCCCTGGGGTAACAGAACTGGCCCCTCGGATAGACAAACTGCCCCCACCTTCCTACTCAAACGCTTCTGTGCCGATAAACACACACATATGGTCGAGGCTTGACTTTTTCTCCTGGATTTTGTGCCTGCTTGGCACAGAAGAGACACAAGCACCCTCTCCCTCTCCTTCTCTCACTCCCTCTTCTTCTCTTTCTCATCCTCTCTCACTCCCTGTCTCACTCCTCATGCTTCAGCCTTCCAGGATGGCTCACACAGTTGGATGTTGTCCCATTGTTCATCTGTTTGGACCCATCCACCTGTTTGTCTGCCTGTCTGTCTGCCTGTCTGTCTGTCTGCACCAGCATGTGTGTGTATCTGTGTGGATCTGTATATTTCGGTGTGTGTTTCAGCATACTGTTGGATCTGCTGATTTGATCCCAGTCTTTGGGTCCAACAGTCAAACAGGGACAGAGCCTTGGCACGGTCTGCTGTCAGGGCAGTCTGAGTAATTGAACGGTGACACAGTTGGTGTTTTGTGCATGAGTTTCAGTTTGTCGACTAGAAAAAACGAAAGGCTGACTGTGAGGTTAAAGTGCAGAATGTCTTCTGTCTTTATCCGATGGAGCGATCGCTGTTGTGTTTATGCAGCCCGCCTATTTCAGATGACCATGAATAATATGACAAATTAAGGCAGTTAAAAAAAAACTGTTTATGTATGATACATAACTGCAAATAATTTTCAGTGCACACTTCATGCAACTCAGGGACATGCCCAGATCTTCGCTGGTGGTGATCTCTACGGTCATATCACTAGATTTCTGCTTGTTTGGGGGGCTGCTTCTGTCCTGCCCTCAGTGAGTGAAACACATGCTCAGTGGATGAATGACCTGTTCACGGCACTTTACACCCTGACCTGGAGTCGTTTTAGGAGAGTGTTTTGGGTCATCGAGTCTTTATTTTTCTCCATGCGTTTCCCTTTCCATTGTGCTTCATGCAGTCTTCGTCTCTTCTGACATTCTCGCAGAAGCTTACAAGAAGTTGATTTTGATTCGTCTAATGTTTTGGTTAAGTCTCTGGCGATCTATTACGGTGATGACTCAGCGTTGACAAAAAAACACTGCTGAGCTGCCCAATTACCTTCATTCCCTTAGAATGGGTAAAATATGTATAAAAATGGGCTGTAATTCCAACAAACAAAAGCCAAACACACACACTCTGAAAGTGTCCAAACACACACACTCTGAAAGTGTCCAAACACACACACTCTGAAAGTGTCCAAACACACACACTCTGAAAGTGTCTAAACACACATACACTGAAAGTGTGTGGGCTTTCTGCACCATAACCCTACACTACCTGTCTGATTCCCTGTCTGATTCCCTGTCTGATTCCCTGTTTGATTTTGAATCCAGAGTGCTGGAATGCGAAACTCTACCACCGTTTAATTTCTCCGAGAGTGCACTGTACATGTGAGGACTCCATAGTTTTAAGGTTATGACCGCAGATATGGTTTGTATATGAGACTGTTGGGTTTGGACAGCAGAATTGTGTTTGCCTAAGAAATTGAATTTGAGAGATGAAGAAAAAGCGGAATGTGTATGCGCTTTTAGTAACCACACCGTTTACAGAGCTGAGTGCCACACGTACGCACCGTTTAGATTCTGGGGAACTGAAATGTCCGCAGGTTAGACTGGGCCTGCTCCTCCTCTGTGGGAGAGCTGTGTCTCACTGGCTTCCACTGCTGCTTTGAGGTCTGTGTGTTTATAAAGCAGACATCAGCTCCGTGCTGCTAAAGGGAGAGTGAGACACACGGGCTTCACTTCACTACTGTACATTCACTGGGTTGGCGGGGCTTACAGCTGACCAGAGATGAATATGACTGTTTGTTTGTGTGTGTGTGTGTGTGTGTGTGTGTGTGGTAAAGGTTCAAATCTCTGCTGTTTGCACCTCTAAATATGGACATTTCAGCTGGATTTTCTGATATGAATGCATCCATACACACATCTGTAGTCGCCCTTAGGTTGAAAGAAGGAAGATTAGTGGAAGTTTACCAGGCTGCCATTGGCCATGGCTCCTTCCTTGTCTACGTCTGCCTCCGGTCCCCCCCACGGGCAGGTGACGGCCCACTCTGGAACCCCCCACCACCATGACCGATTCCACAGATGGAGCATGCAAATCAGCTTGACAAAGAGAGGGAGAGAGAGAGGGGGAGAGAGAGAGAGAGAGACAGACAGACAGACAGACAGAGAAAGACAGAGAGGGCTGATTGGAGAAGATGGGAGAAAGGCTGTCCTACTTTTCGGAGGGAGCAGTACTACAGCATTGCAAGTAGTGCTACGGCATGATTCCTGGGTATATTTAGCTCCAAAGCTCCCAAGAAATACTCATAAACGTCCATTGTTAATGTGGTGTGTGTGTGTGTGTGTGTGTGTGTGTGTGTGTGTGTGTGTGTGTGCGAGTCAGAGTAACAGGGATTGTGTTCTATTTAGAGGATCAGTTTCTCAGAAGGGGGTCATACCCCAAACTATTGCTCTGTTGTTTCCCATAGCTTGAGGGAATAAATACAATGTGACACACAGGGTCTCCTTTCTCAGCGGGGAATTTATTTAGAGTGACACAAAAATTACTGACCGCCAATTACACATGTGCTTACACCCACACACACACACACAAACACTGGATTTGGGGGAGCAGCTAACAAACCCCACACACCTCATATGCAGAAATACAAAGAAACCATGCTATAAAACGTCACATCTGATCTGTTACCAAACTCATTCAATCACAAAGTCCCCCCTTGTGTATGTGTGTGTGTGTTGTGTGTGTGTGTGTGTGTGTGTGTGTGTGTGTGTGTGTGTGTGTGTGTTCTTCCATCAGTCATTCATCTCTCTACTAGTATGGGCCTATTCTCAAGTGTTTCCATAATGGATTTAGAATTTTTTCTACCCAAAGCACGCATGCGCAAACCTTTAAATGTAAGCTGTGAGTGTGATGTTTATGAATGTGGGCATGTGTGTGTGTTTGTGTGTGTGTTATAGGCAGCGCGTCTGACGAGGGCTCAGACGTCGAGTCAGAGCCAGATTTACCTCTGAAGCGTAAGCAGCGTCGCAGTCGCACCACCTTCAGCAGCCAGCAGCTGGAGGAGCTGGAGCGCGTGTTTGAGAGGACACACTACCCCGACATCTACACACGAGAGGAGCTCGCTCAGAGGGCCAAGCTCACTGAGGCAAGGGTGCAGGTACACACACACACACACACACACACACACACACACACACACACACACACACACATACACACACACGCGCGCACACACACACTCACACAAACACACACACACACACACACACACACACACACACACACACATAAACACATAAACACACTCACACACACACACACACACTCACACACACACACATAAACTCGCACACGCACACACTCACACACACACACACACACTCACACACACACACACACTCTCTCTCTCTCACATATACGCACGCACACACACTCACACACACACAAAACCCATCTGATACTGAGAGTATTCTAGTGCCATTTGTGAGCCTCATTTAGAAATGTTCCTTTTGTTCATTCCCATCTGTGTACTAGTGTAAAGTAGTCGTGTTGATAATATCAGTGTCTATGTCTGATTCTGTTAGGTTTGGTTTAGCAACAGACGAGCCCGATGGAGGAAACAGGCAGGAGCCAATCAGCTGATGATGTTTAACCACCTGATCCCTGGGGGATTCACACCCTCAGCCATGTCCAATCTTTCACCCTATCAGCTTTCAGAAAGCCAGTACCCGCCCACCAGCCTTCCTCAGGGTAACGCCCAGATTTCAATTTATGCTAATTAACTGTCTGTTTTTAAATGGCTACAGATGTTCATTTATGCAGACTACACTGTAATTGTTCATCACTTGTAGTTAACTGAAGGGTTAATGCAGAAGTCTGGACCACATGGTTAACACACCTGGGAGGCACATTATGCCCCTTACAGTTACATCAGCTGTTCAATTAGCTACCAGTAATCCAGGACCAAAATCCAGGACCCGGTTTGGTGTTGAGGGTCATCGAGGACATGTTTGTACACTGTACCACATGTGTTGAGCAAAAGTGTTGGAGTTTGTATATAGTATGCAGAGTGACGAATATTACTTCTGTATTTTTTCCAAGACTCCAGCCCAGTCTACAGGCCTCAGCCCCTCCCACAGTCCCTGCCCCCATCTTCAGCCCACCACACGATTGGAGGGGTGGATCAAGAGGGTGGAGCTCCATACTGTCTGTCAAGTCGTCATGGTTATACTGCATATTCTGAAGGCTTTGCCACTCACAATGGCCACCACACTTCCACTATCAATAACAGACTGTCCTCACAGGTATCAGGCACGCTCTCTCTATCTCACACACACGTGAACGTTCTAGTGAGAGCTTTAATGTGTGTTCAAATGAGCGCTCTAGTGAACGCTGTGGTGAACGTGAGGGTTTTAATGTGTGTTTTAATGAGTGCTCTAGTGAACATTGTAGTGAACATTCTAGTGAGCGTTTTCAAGTGTGTTCAACTGATATATCGAACGTCCATATAAATAACGTCCACCTGATTTACATTTTTGAAGGACCACATCAGTTGAGAGCATGCATCCCCTGATACATCACCCTCATTGTTTGTTCTTAAGTGTGAGTGTGTGTGTGTGAGTGTTTGTGTGTGTGTGTACAAGTTCTTCAAGTGTCTTCAAGACTTTAGAATTTTTCTATGTGACCATTCTAAGTTAAAAGAGAGGATGGAGAGAGAGAGAGTGAAATGGGGATAGATACAGAGAGAAAGGGACAAAGGGAGAATGAGGGTGAAAGAGAGGGAGTGAGAGAGGGTGAGAGAGAGAGAACGAGGGAGAGGGGGCAGGGTAGATCCATCAGGCTGTTAGGCGTGAGCTCCATGAAATTCTCTGTTTTTAGTTGCTGGTTTCAGTTGGTTTAGGTTTCCTCTTTAAACCGGGCAACTCCGAACTCTGATAATTTTTTGAGAAAATGCTTCTGAGACACAAGAAACGCAACTCCAGCCACACTCATCTGTGGGGAAATAGTTTAAGCAAGACCATATGCACGTGTGTGTGTGTGTGTGTGTGTGTGTGTGTGTGTGTGTGTGTGTGTGTGTGTGTGTGTGTGTGTGTGTGTGTGTGTGTGTGTGTAGAGCTTTATGAGAGAGGAAGAATAAAATGGGTCAGACTATCAATGTATATGTGATCATATAAATAAATTTTCTTTAATATTGTATGTTTGTGATATAGAAAGAAAGAGAGAGATAGTTTTAGTTTCTCTGAAGAGTCATTTCCTGAGGCAGAAGTGCCTTGTATTGGGCTTTCATTAGGTCGGGAGACAGGCTACATTACATTTAATTTATGTTTATAGAATATTACTTTCTTTACCTTTGCCACTAACTTGTATTCAGAGATAAGAACCATTTGAACACAACACAGCATGCCTGTAACATAAAACAGCATTTTCGAAGCCTGTCTGTCTCTTTCTCTCTTTTTCTCTCCCCTAAACACACATACACACAGGTCCTGGGGCCAGATTCTTTTCCAAGAATCAGATAAAATGATCTCTAAATTTAATTATCTCTCCTTTAATCAATTGCAGGTCACATAGATCCCCCTAGATACAACCATATGTGTTCTTGTGTGTGTGTGTGTGTGTGTGTGTGTGTGTGTGTGTGTGTGTGTGTGTGTGTGTGTGTGTATGTGTGTGTGTGTCCACGTATGTGTGCATGTGTGAGACCAAAGAAAGCAAAGGAGAGTATGAAAGGAAGTGATATTATCAGACATTATCAGGCTGTAGTGTCCTTATCTATTATTGGTGTGTTTGGATTATTTTTATTTAAGCGAAATCAGACATCCAAGACTAATACTTTTTCATAGTAATTTGACTAAAAACAGCAACAAAATCTCTCTCTCTCTCTTTCTCTCCCTCTGTAGGTCATGGGCTTATTGGCTCCTGGAGGTGTTCCCCATCAGCCCCAGAGTGAGTACACCCTGTCTCCGCTCTCTGGCTCCTTGGATGCGGGTCCTGCCACGGGCTGCTCTCCCCGGGTGGAACACGTGCCCAGCGTTGGCCCTCTGGGGCCCGGATCCCAGTCCTACTGCCCCTCTGCCTCCTACACGCCGGCCCCTTACCGCCCGGAGCACAGCGCCACCTACCAGTACAATCCCTATGCGCAGAGTAAGGTCAATGTCTTCGGTGTGCTCGTGTCTCCTCGTACCCTACAGCAGTTGTGTTTTCTCTCTTCTTTCTTTGTCGCAAATTGTTTTGTTGCTTTTGTTTTGCTTTTTTAACAGGTGCATAAATGTCAAATGTGGAAATCTGTTTCTCACGATTCAGACTTTCTTTGCTCTTTGGTTTTGCTGTTTATTGAAGGAACGGAACATATATGTTTTGCATATATGTTACGTCCACACACACACACACACACACACAAACACACACACACACACACACACACACACACACACACACACACACACACACACAGGTTTTTTATTTCATTGGAACATTGGAATGGCAGACATTTGAGTTTGCATTAATGTTTAACAGACATGCAGTTACCCTTCAAAGAGATGTCATATGTTTGATTGTAATTGTGGCTTCTGAAGTTTCTAATTTTGGTCAGCGGGGGTCGACCCATCATTTTTGTCCTTCATAACAAACTCTCTCTGCACTCTCTGACATCACACGAGCTGTCCAATCAGACTTGCGTGATGCCCTTCGCCTCACCTCTCGGCCAATCAACAATAGGCACACTGAGTTAATTGCTGTATGTCAGTGATCTTCCTTTTCTATTAAGTTACTGCTTGGTTTTCAGTCCCAGTGTGGGCTCCGTTTTGTGTGTGTATGTGACAGACGGAGCTTTACGAGTACATGTGTGTGTATGTGCCACATGTAATACAGGGCTTTACTAGTACATGTATGTGTATGTGCCACATGTAATACAGGGCTTTACTAGTACATGTGTGTGTATGTGCCACATGTAATACAGGGCTTTACTAGTACATGTGTGTGTATGTGCCACATGTAATACAGGGCTTTACTAGTACATGTGTGTGTATGTGCCACATGTAATACAGGGCTTTACTAGTACATGTGTGTGTATGTGCCAGACGTAATATATGTGTGTCATGTGTTGTCATGTATGTCCATACATGTGTTTGTGTGAATTAATGTTTATGCTATGAATGTGCATGTATGTGTATGTAAGTGCTTCTATATGTGCGTGTTTCATGGTTTGATAATATCCTCTAGCAGTCTCATGATTAGAAACACGTGTACTGCCCCCCCACCCCCAGCACACACTCACCTGCACATGCCCCAAAGCAACCATTCTGCTCTGGGGATCTTGCTGCACGAGGTCAGTACTGTACCGGCGTTTGATCTGCACGCTGTCGGTATATTGCAGGCATGAACATCTGTCACCTTTCGGCGAAAATCGCCGTTATCATATTGACTTAATAAGCAAACAGCACTTCCAAAATCGGCAATTTCAATGACACAGTCGCCAGCAATTTCCGCCCAGAATCATCATAGAGGCCAAATTGCGTTCAATCATACGAACGTTCTTCATTATTCATATTTTGCGGTAAAACAAAGTTACTGCCGTTCGCTACAGCTTGCGTTGCGTTGAGCTAGCCACAAGCTCTTGTGAAAATAGGTAGATAGATAGGCTTATTAAGTTCGAGTCAGCCCTGTGTAGTTAACGGTGACATCAAATAAGAAACAAGATTTTTTTCTAGTGTCTCTCAGTGGCGGAGCCAAAGGGGGGGCAGGGGTGGCAATCGCCACCCCCAACAGAACCCTTGCCACCCCTGGTGCCACCCCACTGGAAATGGTCATTTTAAGAGAAAATATGTGTTTCCTTTTGTTCATCATTTGTATATGGACCCCTCTGATAAAACCTTGGTCACCCTTTGGCCACCCATTGAAAAAAAGTCTAGCTCCTCCACTGGTGTCTTTGTAGTTGTAACTGGTGAATCCAGGGACGTGTGAGGATAACATTCACGCCAGGGCTGAAAAGGTTGAAG
This sequence comes from Brachyhypopomus gauderio, assembly GCF_052324685.1. NCBI lineage: Eukaryota > Metazoa > Chordata > Actinopteri > Gymnotiformes > Hypopomidae > Brachyhypopomus > Brachyhypopomus gauderio. Next base: position 15,015,442 of record NC_135226.1, read on the forward strand.
ATGAAGTTGTAAACTCTTGTCATTTGATAGCCTACCCTGTGCTTTAGCCCATGTTAGAAGCAGGGGTGTAGTTATTCGAACAGGGGGGACGCGTCCCCCCCCAGTGGTGTAGTGGGAGTGTGTAGTGGGGGAACAGCGACCCCCCACTTATTTTAACTGGATGTTGCTCTTGCTGAGACTGTTACGTCAAACGCTAGGTTTATACATGATGCGTTAGTAATTCGCCAACTCCTGGCGATCGCTCGCCACGCCCCACTCAACAACTTACACGCTATATCGCCATAGTGATATTGGCATATCGCAATATGGCACGGTGGAGAGCCTTTTTCGATTTTTTATTTTGAATGATCAAATTAACACCCCTACAGTTTGATGACCTCCTCAACAGTGTGTGCTTGGGTCTACTGTATTAGGGTTAATGTCACACAGGGTTAGGTGGGCTACACTGGGTCTACTGTATTAGGGTTAATGTCACACAGGGTTAGGTACGGGCTACACTGGGTCTACTGTATTAGGGTTAATGTCCCTGGGTTAGGTGGGCTACACTGGGTCTACTGTATTAGGGTTAATGTCACACTGGGTTAGGTGGGCTACACTGGGTCTACTGTATTAGGGTTAATGTCACACAGGGTTAGGTGGGCTACACTGGGTCTACTGTATTAGGGTTAATGTCACACAGGGTTAGGTATGGGCTACACTGGGTCTACTGTATTAGGGTTAATGTCCCTGGGTTAGGTGGGCTACACTGGGTCTACTGTATTAGGGTTAATGTCACACAGGCTTAGGTGGGCTACACTGGGTCTACTGTATTAGGGTTAATGTCACACAGGGTTAGGTGGGCTACACTGGGTCTACTGTATTAGGGTTAATGTCACACAGGGTTAGGTGGGCTACACTGGGTCTACTGTATTAGGGTTAATGTCACACAGGGTTAGGTGGGCTACACTGGGTCTACTGTATTAGGGTTAATGTAACTGGGTTAGGTGGGCTACACTGGGTCTACTGTATTAGGGTTAATGTAACTGGGTTAGGTGGGCTACACTGGGTCTACTGTATTAGGGTTAATGTCACACAGGCTTAGGTGGGCTACACTGGGTCTACTGTATTAGGGTTAATGTCACACAGGGTTAGGTGGGCTACACTGGGTCTACTGTATTAGGGTTAATGTAACTGGGTTAGGTGGGCTACACTGGGTCTACTGTATTAGGGTTAATGTCACACAGGCTTAGGTGGGCTACACTGGGTCTACTGTATTAGGGTTAATGTCACACAGGGTTAGGTGGGCTACACTGGGTCTACTGTATTAGGGTTAATGTCACACAGGGTTAGGTGGGCTACACTGGGTCTACTGTATTAGGGTTAATGTCACACAGGGTTAGGTGGGCTACACTGGGTCTACTGTATTAGGGTTAATGTCACACAGGCTTAGGTGGGCTACACTGGGTCTACTGTATTAGGGTTAATGTCACACAGGGTTAGGTGGGCTACACTGGGTCTACTGTATTAGGGTTAATGTCACACAGGGTTAGGTGGGCTACACTGGGTCTACTGTATTAGGGTTAATGTCACACAGGGTTAGGTGGGCTACACTGGGTCTACTGTATTAGGGTTAATGTAACTGGGTTAGGTGGGCTACACTGGGTCTACTGTATTAGGGTTAATGTAACTGGGTTAGGTGGGCTACACTGGGTCTACTGTATTAGGGTTAATGTCACACAGGCTTAGGTGGGCTACACTGGGTCTACTGTATTAGGGTTAATGTCACACAGGGTTAGGTGGGCTACACTGGGTCTACTGTATTAGGGTTAATGTAACTGGGTTAGGTGGGCTACACTGGGTCTACTGTATTAGGGTTAATGTCACACAGGCTTAGGTGGGCTACACTGGGTCTACTGTATTAGGGTTAATGTCACACAGGGTTAGGTGGGCTACACTGGGTCTACTGTATTAGGGTTAATGTCACACAGGGTTAGGTGGGCTACACTGGGTCTACTGTATTAGGGTTAATGTCACACAGGGTTAGGTGGGCTACACTGGGTCTACTGTATTAGGGTTAATGTCACACAGGCTTAGGTGGGCTACACTGGGTCTACTGTATTAGGGTTAATGTCACACAGGGTTAGGTGGGCTACACTGGGTCTACTGTATTAGGGTTAATGTCACACAGGGTTAGGTGGGCTACACTGGGTCTACTGTATTAGGGTTAATGTCACACAGGGTTAGGTGGGCTACACTGGGTCTACTGTATTAGGGTTAATGTAACTGGGTTAGGTGGGCTACACTGGGTCTACTGTATTAGGGTTAATGTAACTGGGTTAGGTGGGCTACACTGGGTCTACTGTATTAGGGTTAATGTCACACAGGCTTAGGTGGGCTACACTGGGTCTACTGTATTAGGGTTAATGTCACACAGGGTTAGGTGGGCTACACTGGGTCTACTGTATTAGGGTTAATGTAACTGGGTTAGGTGGGCTACACTGGGTCTACTGTATTAGGGTTAATGTCACACAGGGTTAGGTGGGCTACACTGGGTCTACTGTATTAGGGTTAATGTCACACAGGGTTAGGTGGGCTACACTGGGTCTACTGTATTAGGGTTAATGTCACACAGGGTTAGGTGGGCTACACTGGGTCTACTGTATTAGGGTTAATGTAACTGGGTTAGGTGGGCTACACTGGGTCTACTGTATTAGGGTTAATGTAACTGGGTTAGGTGGGCTACACTGGGTCTACTGTATTAGGGTTAATGTCACACAGGGTTAGGTGGGCTACACTGGGTCTACTGTATTAGGGTTAATGTCACATGGTATGGCCTGGGGCCCAATGCCCTGACAGCCATGACTGCTTCTCGGGTTGGAGCTGCAGTCGCCAAAGACGTGAGTGTGTTTCAGAAAGATCTAGCTTTTATATAAACCAGAGTGTGATCAGATTTCTCTTGAACTCTTATGAAGAACCATATCAAACATATCAAAAAGTGGAACAGAATCACTGGTTATTATCGATTATCACATGGCTTTATTCAACACAGGATATTGATTACAGCAGCTCTTCAATGGGAATGGTGGTCTGTTATTAAAGTCCAGGGCAGGCCCGGCTGCATCATGTCTGAATCACAAGATGTCAGTTACCTGGTGCCTTTCATCCAAATCATGGTAATCAGTTGTGGGCGGGGCTTCACCGACTGCGAGAGATACTGTTTTGCGCTGATGTCCTCGGCTCAGGCTCGGACCACGCCATCCTCGCGGCCCCGCTGCCTCATGGGAAACTCTCGGCAGCGGGCCGTTGAGGAGCACAGGGCCCCCCTCGGTCTGTGTGGTGCGTCCACAGCTTTAAGCCTGCTGTAAATGGCCCCTTCACTGAGGTTCCTGGAAAGTGCATTCCTCCTCATTTCAATTACTCTAGCTTAACTTAACTGCATATTTTGCATTTATTTATAGAGCCAAAGCAAAGTCAAAATAAGCATCAACTATAAAAGTGATATTTCATGAGAACTCGTGTACATATGGGCTTATAGGCAGTAGTTTTCCATTGGCTTCTGGGTAAAATTTGGCTAAGATGGAGATGACGTTTGCATATGAGGCTAGCTGTCTATCGGTGCAGAAAAATATCACTTGCAGGACGTATTTAGAATATTCTCTGATGTTAATTTGTGTAGTTGAGTTTGTGTGTGTTTTCCCCACAAATCTCATGTGGGGAAATTTTCTCTAAATTTTCTCTTTAGTCACTCGAGGTCTTCATGTTACCCACAGTTGAAATCTTAATGAAAAATGCAAGTCAATCACATCGAATAACTCAGTGTTTGGAACATTTGGGAGTTTATAGACTGGGGTTTGCATTTCATCAGATTCAACTAATATTATTAAACTAATACTTCTCTGTTTTTCTTAGCCTAATTTGTTTTTCAGTGCACTCAGTGGTATAAATATTGCGGTGCAAATTGAACTGAAATTATGACAATTTCAGTTATTTGTTCTCTCATCCCTGTTTCTTATATCTCACTCCTCTCTCACACACATTTTTTCTCTCAGTCCTCTCACACTCATTCTTTTCTCTCATTCCTCTCACACTCGTTCTTTTCTCTCACTCCTTTCTCACACTCGTTCTTTTCTCTCACTCCTCTCTCACACTCATTCAGTTCTCTTGTTCTCTCTGCAGGGTCCCTGCACTGTCTGAAGCCTGAGATCGCCTGAGCTGATTGGCTGTCCCACGAGGGGAGGTCTTAAGGGCAGCTATGAGTGCCCAACATTCAGGAGATGCTAGGGATCAAGTTTGGAACATCCTGATGTAGTCTTTACTGAAGAACACTGCCTGCAACAATGGGACGTGGTATCACACCACCATGGTGTGGGCAAAAAGATCTATCACACACACACACTTGCACACAGACTCAGACCCAAGCAAATTAAGAACTTGGATGTACATATACATACTGCTTTGGTGTCTTGAGGTCTGACACAAATACAGAAGCTGTTCTGATTCTACAAACTTTTCTCCTTGAAGAATTCTTCCAAACTGCGGTTGCTGGCTGGACCTCTTCTAATGATGATCTGCACGAGAGACTCTGATGCTACAGAGATTTGATTGGTCAAACATGAATCGGGGTGCAATATATAAAAACTCAAGTCTATACGTGAACGCTGTGTAAAATGGAATCAGAACTGTCGGCGTGGATGAACTCCATGACTACCCGTGGATGGGGGCCACCGTGATTGGTCAGACGGAGACGCCACTGATAGCAGCCACCCCGTCCCGGTCTCCGGGCTGAAATGAAAGCAGACGTTTGTATGATGTCAAACAAAGCGACTGCTGGATCTGATCCCCCCTCTGTTCACCCACATGCTTTAAATAAAAGACAAATGGCAAAAAGGAATGGCTAGTTTTTGTTTTTAAGATGGCTTAAAGACCAGACCCTTTTCTTTCTTTCTGCACATTCTGTTCTGTTGTTTTGTCTTATTTTTTTTCCCCTTGACGTCGTTGCTGTTAAACAAGAGTAGCATCCTGATCCCACTCAGGGTCCCAGCTGCATCCCTTCCAAAGCCAGAATCCTAAATCCTAGTAATTCTTGTTGCCAGGTGATGATGAATTAATCCGTACCATTTTATTTATGTTCCCTTAAGTCCTTCATCCCTTAATAATTCCACTGCAGTATCCCACTGCTGTTATTGTGTTATATCGCAGCCAGAGGTGGACATTCCAGGTTCAGAAAGATTTTCTAATTAGTGCCAGCCAGGTAAAATTAGTGAAATCAACACAATCCAGGAAGCCTAAGTAAAATCTTGTTGAGGACTATTACTTTCTGAACCAGGTATGCCCACCTCAGATCACAGCCTGTCGGGGGAAAATAACACCCAGTGAAACATATTGTGGGACACAGTGTAAGATAAAAGCTGCTCAGCATCACAGCGTCCGTTGCTGCCTGACCTGGCTGGTTCAGAAACCTGGGGGCAGCAGTGGTACCTTCTCTGGGAGAAATGTTTGGAGTGCTATAAGAGCTGTTTTACAACCTCTGTCCACTATGCCATGTTAAGCGCTGTGGGGCTGTAAATGGTGATGAGAGACCAAGTTTGGTGTTCTCCACTCCTTTTTTTTGTTTTTTCGGTAGGAAAATCTGAATGGTGAGTGAAAATGGAAAACAAAACAGAGAACGTTTGCATCTCTGCGTTTAATAAAAGAGATTAAGAGCTGAAATCTTGCTGCCTTAATCGAAAGAAACATTTTCAAGCTGTTAGTATTTTGTTTACATGATGATAAACCCTTACATACTGGCACGTAACATATTCTTTGTCTTTTTTGAGGCATCGAGAAGAATTCAGCTTCAGCAATAAATATGTATTTACAGTAAAGCTTAAGTCATGTAATCAGAGTGGTTTTAAAAGTACACTGTTGTTTTAAACTTGCCCAACTGAGCTATGGCTCCTGCACTCTGCTTCTTTAAAAAGCACCTCTGTTTGAGAGGGGTCATTTGTATAATTTTTATCACACGATCCTCCACGAAACCCATGAAAAACATTTAGAAAGTTTTGAGGCTCGGAACACACTTGTTCTGAAAGAGCACGTTTTCCTTTCCAAAGACCGCCTGGTGTGTTCAAGCTGGAGATGCCATTTCAGGTGTAAATGCATGATTTCTGAAGAACTTTGCTCAAAATATTTTCTCTACTTTGCAGGGTAAAAAGCTCCACTGAGCAAATTTAACTATGCATTTAAGTATTTAATTTTTGTGTATTTTACATAGACAGCTGTTGAAGAATGTATGTCCAATCGTCTGTATAAGTAAAAATAGAATGACAGACTGAAAGCATAAGTTAAAAGACTGAAAGCATTTCATTTCGCAAAGTAAATAATTGGCAACAGTATGAAGTGTGTGGGTTCAAGGAAATTAGACTCAAAATGTCATGTATAATATGTTTTGTTTCTAGTGACAGACCACACACACTCAGTAGGGAAATCAGTACTATCGCATGTGGTTCAAAAGACTTTCCTGCACATGTGTGTGTGTGCGTGTGTGTGTATGTGTTAGGAGAAGTTTGACAAACACCTGTAAGTAGTAATGTGCTATTTCAAGCCTCTCTGACATGATTTACAGCTCAGCTCTTCCTCAGCTGTTTCAACATTTTAACCATTTTACACTAAATACCTCTGTACGGTCTCACAGTGCATCTGATGTGTGTGTGTGTGTGTGTGTGTGTGTGTGTGTGTGTGTGTGTGTGTGTGTGTGTGGGAAAGGATAAAGTGCTCTCTTCATATTTTCCCTTCTTTTTTCTCTTTCTTTGAAGGTTCCCCTCTCTACCCGAACTGAAAGTCCCTGCTTCAAACAATCCTCTCCTCAACCCTGCCCTGATTGCGTATGACATCACAAGGTTACAGGTCAAGGGTCACATTCAGCTCAATCGCAGTTCTATAGACAGACAGACAGGCTCATCACAAAAATGTATAACAAAGTACACTTTCTTTGCTTTTAACTTCACACCTGTTCATTCTAGGCAAATGCCAGTTCCCAGAATTGGATTTTTAAATATAAGGTGTGAACAGAATCAGGGTATTGAGAAAATCACATTTTTCTTCTCAGGGTGGAAAAGAAGAGCAGGAGACCTGAGCCGTCACAACATGTTGCTTGTGTCAAGGCAACAAAATAAATGACGATCAAAGGCTCTAAGCATTTCAATCATGCCCAGAAAAAGACTCATGTCATGTGTTATCTTATGTGACTGGAACCAAGACCACTACACATCACCACCACGCAAAGCCATGATGTGGTGGAGGATGGAAACTCTTATAATATAATGTTCGAAAAATATGACCAGATGCACAGGATTAGAGTGTAAGCAAGATCAGGGTGGAAAACCACAACTGTCTTCCTAGTCCGCTTCATTAGGCTGATTTGATTAAACAAGAACAAAAGGCAGACGACAATGACCATGCATTGAACGATCATGAAAGTTCAACTGTTAAAAGCCATTACAGTGTGCCGAGACTTCTAATTTTCTGTATAACCTAATTTAAACTTTTGTGTAATTAGTATTAGATACATTTGAACCGAACGTGTAATTCTTTGGTAATATAAAATGCAAAATGCAAAGGTTCATGTCCAAGTTTAAATTTACTCATACTGTATAAAATGATGATGCGTACGGTATTATTCGGTGAAATCAGTGGGGAACCGTCAGGGCCCTCTACGCCCTCTCAGAGGGCCTAAAATATTCTTAAAGCATTATATATATAATTATCCAATTTTATTTTATCTACTTACAGTTTGACATTCGACATCTAAACAATTACAAAAATATAAGCAAATAAAATATTCACCCGTGTCTATTCAATCTGTGTTGGAAGGTGAGGGGTTGAGTGGAAGCCTGTGAGCCTGTGTCTCCCCCTATCAGGACTGTGATGCCCGCTGTTCGTTTACAGAGGGCCTGGCAGTTATAATTCAGCGCAATACCAGTTTCAAATGACAGCAAAATTGACCAATCATATCTTCTCTCTTAGTGGGCGGGCTTAACTGTATGATAATTTCCGCCCGCTGTGGCGACGCTAGCTGTCGTTAGCACCATCGCTAGCTAGTTTCGATTCATCCCTTTGACGTCCTCGTGCGCGTTGTTTACATATTCCGCTTCCGAGAACCACGGAGCTGTGAACCTTATTTTGTTTGGAAACTTATTTTGCTTAAGATGTTATCTAGTACAGATATTATTGTTTATTGCGTTTTTAAAGCTGTACTGTCGTCAGTGCCGTTTCAAGGTATTTGGGGGCCCCAAGCAAAGACACCAACCGGGGCCCCCCCAACCTCCACACCAGAAATCTCATGCCCAAACCCCCCTCCGGCCAAAAAAAAAAACATATCTGGCCGCAGTCCACCTTCAAGAACCACAGCATATACACCTCAAACTAACTACTTTACAAATTTACTACTTGTAGCTGAACATAGCAGATTTAAGTATGGGATTACCCGGGACGTATATATATTGTTTTTAGCCTACCTGCTGCTAAATTACACCATTTGTACAGGTAGGCCTAATTTATCCAGTGTAAATCATCACTTACCACTGTCTTGTGTTTTTTTTAGGGGTGGGCATAGATTAATTTTTTAAATCTAGATTAATCTCACTGAAATCTTGAAATTAATCTAGATTAATCTATATTAAAATGGCTCATATGTGTGCTACCCAAGTAATAACTAAAAGTCAGCTTTTGAGATAGGGTTTCTTAATACAGAGGGTGCATTAGACCAGGGGCTCATCTCCTGTTTCCAAAATGCATCAATGACTGCTTGAGGAAGCTGTTCTACTTTGATACTTGAAGAAAAAAACATACTCAATAAAATGTAGGCTACTCGTGTTCAACGGTTTATTCAGTTAAACATGAATTTGTAAGCCTACATACTGTACATTAAAAGGGGTTGATAACATGTTTATTCAGCTAAACATGATATTTGAAATGTAAGCCAACATTTAGTACATTTAATCTCACGGACATAATTTGGGGGGGACTTTTTCAAAAGCCGGTTTGGTCCTCTGAAGTTTTAACGGTTAAAAATAAATATTTAAATAGCGACGAATCTAGCGCTAGGACCATGCAGAAAACGACCGCTCCGAGCTCCGCTCCGCTTTACGTTCCTAAAAATGAATTTTCCATGAAGCAAACCTGGCGACTTCGTGGCTGCATCCATGTAAACACACGTACGATTTTTAATTCACAGGTTTGAAAACTCGTTCTCGCCCCTACTGTGCAATTTGGTTAGGAATACAGCCGAGCTAAACTGTCAAGTTGAAAGTCATCATAGTTTGCTTACCCATTTAGTAGATATATTAACGGCGATAATTTTTATATCGCCCGATAAGAGTATCAAATTAACGAACGCCGTTAACGGCCCACCACTTGTTTTTTTGTGTTCCTCTTCCTTCTTTTGTTTTCTCTTTTGGCTTCCTGATGGATAAATTCGCTTCATGGTTAAGTTTCATATTTGCCGGCGTCTAAAACTTGGCTGTCTGCCAGGACAGTGTCTGCCTGCCTTAAGCAGCTGGTGGGAGGGGCCCCCTTGAGGGGGATTCTGAGAACAGTGTCATTGCTCATGACTTTGAGAATGTAAAGGGGGGCTCACACAGTTTGTCGCTGCATTTAATTCTTAACCTGTTGTTGTCTGGGGGCCCCAGGCCAGCTTGGGGCCCCAAGCAATTGCCTGGTTTGCCTGCCCCATCGCGACGGGCCTGACTGTCGTCTCAGTTTTTCTTTATTTAGTTTATTAAGAAAGGAAAAAAAAAAATTTCGGGGGGGAGGGGGGGGTAGCGGGCCCAGGTTTAAAGGTCACGGTTCGCTACTGGGTGAAATATATCTGACTTGACTTTCTCCAGATACTGTACAGTGCATGCGGGACCGAAAAACTAGAATTTGAATATGCTTTGCAGTATTGCCATCTACTGGTCGATAGCTGAACTTGCAGGCTCTTCCTCACTTCTCTACAGGAACCGTCCACAGTGCCTTGAGATCCTGCAGAAAAGAACTAACAAAATTAATTTGTTGTTGCATTTGTGAGAGTAAATTTATACTTTAGTAATGTGAGGTCAATTTAAACCCATCTATATATGTGTTTTCATTTGTCTCTGCACGATCTGGGATCTGGAGTAAACATTTGAATCCAAGAAAGATTAATCTGCAATAGTAAATGAAAACACCAAAAAGGTCTATTCACATCTGAGAAAGAGAGTAGGGGGATGTTGTTGGGATTTGGTCTGGTTTTATTATTTTATTGTATTTAACTTTATGTTCCAGGAGTACATGTTGCTAGCAACACCATTGTCATTTGATTCCCAAGGAGCTGAAATTTCCCAAGAAGGTCATTAGCCAGATGAGAAAGAGTTTGAAAAAGCAAACAATGGATAAGATGTGATTCACAGTGAAGTAGTAAATAATAATAAACAAAAAGTTACATTTATTCCAAAATAAATTTTATTTAATTTTAAAATATAAAAAAAAAATCATATTCAGCTTCATATTCCTATCAGCTTTTCTACATTACTGAAAATTATTTCCTCATCCATGTATTTTCTGAACATCTGACACTCACCTCAAAACACGTTTTGATGTTTCATATGACCTAAACACTCAACAAGTTTCAACAGCATATAATCAAATAAATAAATCTATACTCTAATACCGATCTTTGGTAGGTAAGTTATAATTTTACTGGAAGCTATTACTATTATTTTTCACTGTATTTTTAAATACAAAATTGCATTTGGATTAAATGCATTTTGCTTCTAGAATGAATTATTTTATAATGCAAATAGTATATAATTTGTAAGTAACATCATATAGATAATCTAATTCACAATAGTAAACCATTCACTTAATCAATGTGATTAACGTTCTGGGTTTACACTGAACCCTCAGGTAAAGGGAAAGCTCTTAAAATGGATGCGTACATGACTGCCTGTTCTTGGAGGGTTGTCTCCACTGTGAGCTGAAAACAATTACACATACAGCCTTGTTTTTCACTAACTACACCCCGACATTTCAACAGGGTTTCTACCAGATTATATCTCAATCTCTCTCAATCCCTCTCTTTCACTTTCTTTCGTAAGGGTCAACCTCTGTGAGGTCACCCGCCACGAGACTTGCTTTGTTTTTTTACATCTGTGACAATGTTATAACAGACTGCTGAGAGAAAGCAGAAGGAATGGATCAATGTTGGCTGCTTCAGACTGGTTGAGTTACCCCATAGCAATGTGAGTTACCCCATAGCAATGTGAGTTACCCCATAACAATGTAAGCGTGTCTTTGAGTTTGGTGGAGAACTTTTGAGACTGCCTGCTTAAGACAAACTTAACCAGGATATTCTTAAGAGAACCAACATTGCATGAATTGTTTCCTTGTTCATGCACGGGTTGTTTCATTTGTCTAGGTATGGCTTCACAATTCAATAACAAAGTAATCCTTGACACCCTTACCATAATAATAACAACAATAATAATAATAGCATAACAACAACAACAATAATAATTGACAGTATTATTATTTTTTTATTATTATTTTAGTTTGTATTTCATATTGTACTGTACATTATTACCTTTTTGTATTATTTAGGGTTTATTTTTCTGAAAATGCCACTGAAATCATGGTTAGGTGCTATATTATGTGCTATAGTACTATAGTACTAGATGCAGGTTCCTCTTCACTGGAGGTTCTGTGTATAAGCTAAAGGTTAGAAAAAAAAATGAGAAAAAAAGGAAATTCCAAGCATAAAAGCATGTATTTAAGATTCAAGATTGCATTCAAGATTCAATGTCAAGACTTTCTGATTTTGTGTTTATAGCGTTCCATTTTTTTTCCCAGTTTTAAATAGAGCATACAGAGTTAACAGCAGTAGTGATAGTAAGTAATAATCACACAAAAATAATCACATATCACATCATCAGAGTAATAATCACAAAAGTTAACAGTGGTAGTAAGTAATAATCTAAAAAATATGACCCATTTTAAGTGCTTAGTAAAAAATAAAAATAAAAACAGCTAAACAACCACCAGCAATTTTGCCTCGCACTCTCAATAATGAATATTTTAATAATTAATATCTCAAATTTTTTTTCATTGAAAATGATTTGTATATATATTTGTATATATATATATATATATATATATATATATATATATATATATATATATATATATATATATATATATATATACAGATAAAAACAGTCTGCAAGCGAGTTAAATTTAATTAGTGGTGGGCCGTTATCGGCATTATCGGCGTTAACGGCATTAACGGCCCACAACTATTTTGTAATGTGACAGAAATGATTGATTATTGACTAATCATCATTGATTAGATCATGTTTAGTTATTATAAGGGATCATTATGAACTTTATGATTTAGGACATGTCCATTCTGACTAAGCAGAAGGACTACAATAATGAAGTAGTGTGTTTCCGTGTAATCATGTACTTATGTTTAGTTCATATTATGCATGTGTGCTATACGTGACCCATGTCAGGGAGAGTGCTGAGGGTAAGAGCACTCTGTTAACTGGTAGTCACTAGGCTTCTAGTCTTGGGTCATTTAGCTTTCTCTGTGTTCAACTGATACATCAGTTGCTTCCACTAACTCTAGGGAAGTCCATATTAGGAAATACACACATGTGCGACAAAGTAGCCTGCTGGACTCATGTTTTGGAACATGCTGTGCTAAAGATAACCTGCTGTTAGAACTGCTGAATTGTGTTTAAGATTGTATATAAGCAGGGGGACTGCCCCCCTGCCTTCAGAGTTGTCATGCTTGAATGAGACTCTCATGTCTGTGTCTGTCTTGTGTCTGTCTTGTATCTGTATTTGTCCTATTTATATATATTTATATTTTTGTAATAAATTAATCATTTAACCACGTCTGAGTCCTCATCCATTTCCAGAAAATTTCCACGACAGTAATCATATATTTTTTATAGGTCTGGCTCTTTACTGGTCTGTCCAAAACTATAAAGCATGTTCTGTTGCAAAAACACAATCCAAAATTAATTCTACAGATCTGGTTATTTTTATGTAAAAAGAATGCTTGCAGAGTTATTGTGACCTCATTCTTGTAACCTTTTACATACATTGCTTTGGCCATCATTGTCCCAGCTAAAATGTATTTAGAAGGTTGTGACCCTAATCAGAACGTTCTTCTGGATAATAAAGCACAGAGAATGAGAAAAGTCATGGTTGGTCACAACAAAGTTTAGAGATGTGAGAAGCTGATTGGTGCCATACCACAACCAATCCCTGGAAAGAAATGCCATTCGGAACACCTCCCACTGATTAATGCAACATCACAAATACCTGCCCACTCCAGGAGGCTGTTAGGGTCTGACGCCTACAGCTCCTCCCACTGTTCCACATCTTGTCACCCATACAGAATTAGCCAGAGATCACCAGAGAGATCACCAGAGATCACCACAGAGATCGCCAGAGATCACTAGAGATCACCAGAGAGATCACCACAGAGATCACCAGAGATCACCACAGAGATCACCAGAGATCACCAGAGAACACCAGAGATCACCACAGTCTGAATCCTTCTGGCGGGTCTGAAGACATGATAGAAACTCTATTCGGTGGGAAGAAGATACAAAATGTTCTACTGCTGTTTCTCTCGTGTAGATACATGGTGACTTTAATCAAAAATGTACTTGTTAATTTAGTTGTGTTTTAGTTCTAAACACATCTAAAATGAGAATTGGTTTTACTGGCCATAGAAAAGTCATTACACATGTTCAAAGGGACATTAAATAAGAAATCACAACTGTATATAACAAAGGGCTGTGCATAAATGCAAAAATGTTAAACCATATTACATTTGTTTTCTAAAAGCTTCAACAAATCTTTATGCATTTAATATCCTATTCTCTTGTAAAAGTCTTCCTTTGGGCAATTAAGTTTTTACATGTATCATCAGACTCACAAACAGACTGATGTTTATTAAAACCAGCTCACAGAAACATGACCAGTGATGGCTTAGTTACTCTGAAAAAGTAATCCGATTTCTAATTACTGATTACTCCTTTAAAAAGTAACTTAGTTACGTTACTGATTACTTGATTTTAATAGTAACTACGTTAGATTACAAGTTACTTTAGTAGTTACATTTAGCAGCAAAATTCATTTTTCCAATACTCAGTTTATTGGATGTGCATTTTAAACAAGTAACAATGTATCTCCTGACATTTAAATAATGTATCTCCTGACATCACGTTTGTGTCGCTGCGGGGTATTATTTGTAAATGTATTTGTAAACGTAGTAATACAAGCAAACTATTCGGTCAGACAGCTATTTGTTGTGAAACAAAATACAACTAATACAATTCCCTATAAAGCTCACCTCTGCACTGTTGTGACTACACGATCCTATGAGGTGGCAGGGCTGTATGCGGTGTGTATGTGTTCATACACATATGGAATGGAAGGGGGCCAGAATCTAGAATGGGTCCAGAATCAGCAACAGGAGGCAGAACGGGTAATGGACCAGAGTATGGAATAGTACCATAACAAGGACCGGTGGCCCTGAGCCATGAAAGTGTCGGTGGCCCTGAGCTCTGGAAGAGTGTTCCTGCTCCTCCGCATGTCTCTACTTCTCTCCCTTCTCTCATAACGCAGCAGAGAAAACGTATATATCAGTGCATGTCTTTCTTCTCGTCTGTGAGGTGACAAGCAGGAAAGTGAGATGTGAGCATTCAAGGAAGGTTGCATCCATTAACAGGATCCAAAACACAGAACACGTTGTTGCTCCCCTCCTCCGCTCCAGAGCCCGCGTGACGGACCTTCCATGTGGCCCGCGTTGTGATTTCCTTCTGTCAGAGGGTGCCCTCCTCATTTGGCCACGCCCCCTTATTGTTTTCTCTTATTGCTTCGAACTGTGTCTAGTTAACCCCATCAATGCCTAATGTATAAGTGTTTACACGTCAGCTGTTTTGACCTAGCGTTTGCTGTGTTTGTCTGTGCTCATGTGTTCATACCCGCTTGGATGAATGTCATTGGTTTTATGTTTACATTCATACAGCTTATGCATTCATATGGTGTTTTACTGGCCTCTCATGGGAAGAATAAGTTCAGACAGACTCCAGGAGAAATTGGTCAAGACCTGCTACTGTCAGTTAAACACATATTTTGTGTCATGGTGTTCACCATAGCATATGGTTCATAGCACAACCACTGGGACAGTGACCATGACCAGTTAGTTTCTGGGAATATGATTACCCAAAGTCCTTAGACAAACAGACACACACACAAAGCTTATGTTTACAACTATAATAATCTTTATGCATTTATTTACTGATCTAACTTTAGGATGTAATTATTCAGAGTACTTTGACTTTCTGAGATACATAATACATAATACAGTTCTCATAGGTTTCAGCAAGCGTTGGCATTAAAAACCTCTCCATTAAAGCAAGCATTGCATCTTTCAGGAGTACATTGATAAAGAAAAATTTCTTTGTTTACTTTTGCAAAGTTTGTACGGCGGTTATCAGCACTCTCGCTGCCAAAAATCTTACTGAAAACAAAAGCTTTTAGATTTCGGCTGTTGAACATCTTGAGGGCTTTGAGAATGTTATACGGACTCTGTTCATTTAAACATGTATTTAGACAGGGGGAGTTGTAGGTGTAGAAAATGACACAGCCATTGCTGTTCTTATTCAGGAGGTTCTGCATAGGCGAGGCTTGATTTGCTGAATTTAGCAGCCGTGACTCAGAGTGGGCGTTACTCTTTGGCAATGCCCCAATCATTGTGTTGCTTTGATAAATGTTTCTTTCATTTAAGACCTTTTTGACATTTTCTGGGTCATTGCCTGCAAGGAAGTCCTGACCTGGAATAAAACCTGCAGCACACTGATCAGCTGGAATATTGAGGGCCACTGCATACTGAACATCAACACCAGGACTAAACCTGTAATGAACAAAACAATGAAAGGCATGATAATTCATGTAATGACACTGTGAAATTGATTTTAATGTTTAAGGAGCTACTGCAGAATAATGTTATCTATATTTTCTTGCTTTTGTATAATAATTTACAATGCTCCACTTTTTTTGCATTATTTATATTAGACATTGTTTCGCTTACTTGTTCTGAATGTACTTGATTATCCGAGCCAGAGTGTTCTGGTCCACATTTTGAGTTTCAGTTCCACTAAAAACAACGCAGAGCAGGAAGCAACCTCTCAGAACTCCACCGAACACCTGCAGTGAAACCACAATAACTTCATAAGTCAAATTTCATGAACACCGGCCTAACTGAGTGTTTGTGCTCCATGTCACTAAACATTGTACATTTGGCCAGCTTGGGGCTCTGAGGTGTTTATTAATGCTGTGCAGGTAGTAGTTCTCTCAATGATACAGGTGTATCATACATCAGAAGAGAAGAAATGGATGAGATCTTGTAGTAATCTAGGAACTACAACTACTTGTAGATACATATGTCCAGTAAATATTTATAGGCAGAAATAACTTACCATGGTTTTTCGTTGGACACTGCAGAGCAAATCGGGATGAGAAAGCAGAATTGAGACTCTTTATGTCTCGGTAAGGAGTGATGAGCAGGAGGATCTGGTGCAGATTTATACTGATCATAACCCCGCCTCCTTAAAAAAAAAATTAAAAGCACTAGCCAGTCAGTGTTATTATGAATTCAGTGCCAGTTCCACTTGCAATATGTCAACAAAATAATTCTCGAAACGATTATTATCGGGTGGCCTATAACATACAGTATGTACTTACCAAAATCTAAACAGAGGACATGACTTCTACAATGCTTGCTTAGTGATTTAAGAAAGGTTTCAAGAAGTCACAACCAGCTACAGTTATGTAATAAATATGTAGTAGTGTAGTAAATACTGCTAGTATGTACAATAATATATTCATCTTTACCCTAATTAATTTATTAGCATAAATGTTCTTACATCTTAGAATTTGGAACAGGCAGGAAACAGACACAGCCTCAGTATTAAGATATTGAAGTGTACACGTCTTTGTGGTTCTCATTAATTGAATTCAGAAAGAATGCATTATAAGGGTGATTTCAAATTCCTGTTATAATATTAGAGCATATCTGATTGCTCCCAGCCCAAACCAAGAACCTGCAACCTCATTAAAGTGAATGTTTTAGTTTTGAGGTCTTTCTAAGTGGCGTAACATGCTAAATTTGCGTGACACCCCTTGAGATCCCCCAAGTGATGGTGTCACATGCATTGCTGTTTTCCTGTGTGGTAAACCTGTGAAAAACGTTCATGAAAAAGCATTTGTGTGGTGTCATTTTGTATGTACAAGAATTCATCTGCTTTCAAAGGCAGCCCTATTTTACAAAGCATAATTCTATTTATTTAATGTTCCCTCACAACACATACAATACCATTATGTCAAATGTGTCAAATGTCAAATGTCAAAGTGTTTAAGATAGAACCACCCAACCTTGAGTTCTATTGTCATCTTCACAATAAACGGTTACACTGAACAATGAAATTCCTACTCTGCATTCCTTCTATGGCTAAGAAAGAGTAAATGTAAACACAAATATGAAAAATCAACAAGAAACAATAAAAGGATCAATATAAAAAATAATTGAACATTAGTGTACATGAGATTGGCTGTGTTCAGCCTGTGCAGTAAAGGACTGTTCAGATTCACTTTGTCTTGGTTCAGTCAGTCAACTTCCTGCTGTTCTGAGCTGAAGAAGAAACAAACAACACACACACACACACACACACACACACACACACACACACACACACACACACACACACACACACACACTCACAGCGTTTCACTGAGAGTTACTGAGTTAAAATTCCAACGATTCACTTAATCTAAGCCATTCAATTCTGTATCTTCCAGCTTAGTATTTGAGACAGGCAGGGACCAGATACTGTCTCAATATTAAGGTATTAAAGTGAAAACGTCTTTGTACGATACATTATTGGAATTCATAAAGATTCATTATAAAATTATGCTATAATGGTGATGAAATACTAGAAAAAATCCTGTTGTATCGGAGTGTGTCTGATTGTACGCAGGCCAAACCAAGAGCCTCCAACCTCATTAAAATGAATGTTTTGAAGACAAAATGAAAAGAGAAGTACTCTTGCACAGTGTTCTTAATGTTTCTGCCTGTGTTACATTAATCTAAAAAGCTAGTGAGGAGTGGATTAATAACATGCAGTGGTTGAAATGTGGCTGATTAAGCTAGACTAAATCTGCTGCTGATAACATTCACAGTAAAGTCTGAAGTGTTATGTGCATAGCACACAAATGCAGTCTAGAGTTCAGGAGCAAAAAGCATGTGTGTGTGTGTGTGTGTGTGTGTGTGTTTTGAGAAAGGGGTAACGAAGGATAAAACATTTAAGATCTGCAAGAGTCTGCAAAAGTTGGGCGAATCTGATGCTTTCAAGGTGAACTTCTAGAAAGACTGCACACTCATTCTAGACACTATCAGAATTCTACACGTTACTTCAAAGTGTTACAACAGGACACTTTGGGAAATTGTGCAAAAACGTCACAACACCACAACTCACCAACAAGAGGATGTGGCCGTTCTAACGAGATGAACAGTGGAGCTTAACACTGAATTTTGCAACAGGCACAATACATTTTAGACTGTTACATTTTGTAAGTCTAATCCTGTTTATTTTATCTTCCCTCAAAAAATAGAACATTTCGTCAAAAGTGTTTAAGGAGGCAACTGTGCTAAGTAATTACAGACCCATCTCAAATCTACCATTTATTGGGAAAATAATTGAGAAAATAGCCTTCAAGTAACTCTGCAAGTGGCTGTCTAGACAAATTTCAGTCAGGTTTTTGACTGGCTCACAGTACTGAAACTGCTCTAATTAAGGTAATTAATGACATTCGTCTGAACACGGATTCAGGGAAGCTGTTCTAGTACTGCTTGACAGCCTTTGATACTGTAGTAGACCATCACATTGTTATAGATAGACTAGAGAAGTGGGTTGGTCTCTCAGGAACAGTTCTAAAATGGTTCAGTTCTTAATTGCAAGGCAGGAATTATTTTGTTGAAACTGAAAATAAGACTCCTGAAAGAATGCCAGTGACTTCCACAGTGGTGTTCCACAGTGTTCGATACTTGGGCCACTCCTATTTAACTTATAGATGCTTCCACTTGGACAGTTTTAGCAGTCACATGAAATCAGTAACTAAGTTGACATTTTTTCATCTTAAGAATATCAATAAGATCAGAGATTTCTTGACAAAAGCAGATCTTGAGAAACTTATTCAGGCTTTTGTTTCTAGCAGGGTTGATTACTGTAATGTCCTCCTAATAGGACTTCCAAAAAAGACAATTAAGCAGCTACAGCTGATTCAAAATGCAGCTGCTGTTCTCACTAGGAGCAAAAAAAGTGATCATATCACCCCCATTCTTACGTCCATACAGTGGTTACCAGTACAATACAGGATAGACTTCAAGGTGTTATTACTGGTCTATAAATCACTAAATGGTGTAGGACCAGTGTATCTATCTGACATGATGCTGAGCTATGAGCCAGGCAGAAATCTTAGGTCACTAGGAACTAATCAGTTAGTCCTGCCAAAGGTAAGAACTAGGCAAGGAGAGGCAGCATTTAGATATTACGCTGTTTCTAAACGCAATCCAAATAACACAAGTAAACATGCATGGCAACAAACACGGAGAACTCACAGGGCAACGGGAAGAACACTAGCCTATTTTAATAATTTTATTTATCTTTTACTTATTCCTATTTTCTTATTTATTTTCTCTGTTTCCATTTTTATTGCCTTTTATTTTAATCTTTTAATCTTTAGATTGTAATCATTTTCATTTCTATTTGATTTCCTTTAAAATCTTGTTAAAATTCTTATGTATTATGGGCAACACCTTGCCAAGGTGATAGACCTCGTAATAATCTTCTTTCTTTGCTTGTGTAAAGCACTTTGAATTGCCAGTGTGTATGAAAGTTGCTACATAAATAAACTTGCCTTGCCACAACATAATGGGGAACAGGTGCTAGTAGTCTAGTGATGGGGACAGAAGGAGTGGTTTGGTGCTCGGGGGCGTGTTGTGAAGCAATGTGATCTGAGACACGCGCCCTCTGGCGGCGACCCGGCCTCCCCACCGTGACAAATATTCAATAGTTACCGAGTCTTCCCAGTCTTCCCTTAAACATCTATAGTTGGTAGAAAATTCTGCTGCCAGGTTTTCAACTGGAGTGCATAAGAGGGAGCACATTATTCCTATTCTGGCTTCCCTCCACTGGCTGCCCGTGTATTTTAGAATTCATTTTAAGATTCTTTTATTTGTTTTTAAATCTTTAGATGGACTCGCCCCACCTTACCTCTCTGAGCTCCTCCATCCACATGCTCCCACTCAGTGCCTCAGGTCAGCTGATCAGCTGCTCTTCAAGGTGTCGAGGTCAAAGCAGCGTTAGAGCAGCGGGCTTTCTCACCTGCTGCTCTTTAATTATAAAACTTTAAAAATTATTTAAAAATTATAAAACGACCTCTCAATTTATATTAGACAAGCCTCGTCACTGTCCATTTTTGAAACTCATCTTAAAACCCATTTTTATTCCTTGGCTTTTAATCCAGCATAAGACCTGTTTTATTGGTGTTTACTGTCTCTATTTTTATTTATTTTATTACTGTTTTAATGCAATACTGCAGTTTCCAACTGAGAGTTGATTTCTTACCTGTTCTCATTACGGAAAGTCCGGATGTACCTACTTATATGTAACACTGTGGTATAGAATATTCATGCAGTGATCTTAATACTAGTCCCCTTATATGTGTCATAGAGTTTTCATGCACAGAACTAAAGTCTCTCCATTTAATTTGGTAAACATTAAATTAAAAAAATAATTATCTAATTTCCCCATAATGTGAAAACTGTGTTTCAAGACATCCTTGGCATAATTTTCATTGGGATTGTCAATGTATATATTAAAAATCAACACCAATTATGGTAGACCTCAGTAGAAATAAAAAGACACCCAAACTCCAACTAAATGTTGGTGTGACGACTGGGGGGGCAGACAATCATGTAGACAGACAGTAACACTGACTGACTGGTGCATTTTGTGGTGAAAACTATAAAACCAATCACACCTCAATCATAGAGGTCACACATCAATTTTTTTTGGTGTGTTTGTTGGTGTCCAATAGTCCAATACTCTGTGGCACTATAAGGGGACTAGTATTCTAAAACCTAATGGGATAAAGCAATCCAAAAGCATTTAGGAATCAGATTACATTACTTAAATATAGTAAGATTCTGGATTAGGTGACAAAAACATGTTTAATAGTTAAATCTGATAATTAATTAAATAAATTAATAGTAATCTGGGGTGACTATGAGTAAGAACTTTGAGATTAGAACTGTGGGATTATAAAGGGTGCTCTGGTGATACAGGCTGTGTACATTTGAATTTATCATGTCATCATATTGACCGATTAAGGTCAGACTGAAGGCAAAATAACAGGTACCCACCTCCCAACTCCAAACACAAAATCTAGTTACAAATAAGTAAAAACCATTTGTCACGTTGTGGGGGGGCCCCTGCCGGTCGCCCCCGTTTACAGCGGCAGATGTCCTGTTTTTGGTCACGTTATGTTCGTCCCTCAGGTGGGCGGGACCCGTGATCCGTCTCACCTGAGGGTCGTTTGTTCGTCTATAAATGTCTTGTCTTTGTACCAGTTGACTGCTGGTTATTATTTCCTTCATTTGGAACAATGCACGGGTTTTTGGTTTGCACACTTTCTATTAAACCATCCTCTTTCCCTGAGACCATCTGTTGAGTGACATCACAGCACCATCTGTTGGGCGACCTGTAAACAGAACTAAAGTAGCAAGAAAAAGCACAGACATTCTCAAAACGGCAACAGCCGTAACACACAGAGTTTATAATAAATTTTCATTTTCAATTTTTTATATACTGGGATGATGTATTGTAAGATTGTTAGGTTTTCACACCTCATACAAGACTGCTCAGTTTCTTGTCAATATGACAAAAGATTTAATAGATTAATAACTTCAACTTCAACATTTTTTATATACCCCTTGAAAACAACTACAGTTGACCCAAAGTGCTGCACAGAGAATATGCTAATAAAACATACAAACAGTAGGAAAAGTAGAATACAACAGTACACCAGCAATATCAATACAGTACTCAATGAGTACAGTATTGCCTGTGGACTGTTCTGTAGGACTGTAAATATAAAGTATGTTTCAAGTATTTGGGAAATGTATTCCTACTTTGTATTCCTACACAGTATTTACAGTATGTTACTATTTGTATTGCAGAACTGAAAGATTACCAACACTAGGTGGACGGAAACGTCTTTGGTCTCCTGAACAGGAAACTGAAATCCTGAACATGGTCCTAGAAAATAATGCCATAACATTACGGCAAATGCAAAGAAAAATAATAGAAAACAATGAGATATTTCAGAATATTGATAGGGTAGCTTATCAACGCTGGACCGTGTCTTGCGCAGAAATAATCTGAGGATGAAGCAGGTCTACAGGGTGCCTTTTTAACCCAATTCAGAAAGAGTCAATATAACTACGTGCAAGTAAGCCCTATACAATCTCACAACTGATGTATACACTCAACACTATATAAATTATACATAGTTCAGTATTGTAATCATAATGATTGTGCTTCACAATAGTGACTCCTCCATGTCTATTTCTGATACTGTCATGTGTGTTTCAGAGAATCCTTGAGCAGTGGAGCACCAATTCATCTTCATTGATGAGGTTGGATTCAACCTCACAAAAAGACGAAGGAGGGGAAGGAATATCATCGGCCAGCATGCCATTGTTGAAGTCCCTGGCCAGCGCGGAGGGAACATCACTATGTGTGCAGCGATTACCCACCACGGCGTCATCCATCACCATGCTACCCTTGGCCCATACAACACTGCCCATCTAATCACATTCCTGGACACCCTACACAACACACTCATTCCACCAGATCAGATAGACGGTCCAGAGCAGCTCAGGTACGTTGTCATTTGGGACAATGTAAGTTTCCACCGGGCTGCTCTGGTTCTTAACTGGTTCACTGCCCACCCACACTTTTCAGTTGTTTATCTCCCTCCATATTCTCCATTCCTCAATCCTATTGAGGATTTTTTTCTGCCTGGAGATGGAAAGTGTATGAGCTACATTCACAAACACGTATACCCCTTCACCAAGCTATGGAAGACGCATGTGGAGATATAGCAGTTGATGCTTTTCATGGCTGGATTCGCCATGCTAGTCGATATTTCCCCCGCTGCTTGGCCAGAGAAAACATTGCTTGTGATGTGGATGAGGTGCTGTGGCCAGACCGAAACAGAAGAGAGGATGCAACATAGTTTTTTAAATGTAACTGTATACAGTAAATTCTTCTGTTGTTTTGTATGTAGACCACTGTATGTGCAACTTTGTGTTGGGTGGGATGTACACTGTGTACATTGCTTTTGTGGGAAAAAATAAAATATATTTGTTACTGTGTGTATGTGTGTTCTGAGTATAAAAACACTATTCTAAAATATTTTACAACACACTTATGTATTTCCTGTCTGTAGTAAGTGTAACACTGAACAAAAAAAAGCCTAAGTCATTATGATGAATGGAGAAGAAGTGTTTTCCATTCATCATAGTGTTTTACATTGAGCACATCAGTGTTCAACTGGTTCTTATAAATGTCTATTCATATGATGGTTTGTGTGTGTTATCTGTGTCATCAAGAGAACTGAGGGGTTTTGCCCAATGTGTGTGTGTTTTTTTGATTTGTGTGTAGAGTTCTAAGAGTATGAGGCATGCTTTCAGACAATGTGTGTAAACAATTGAGAAAAACTGTAATACGGCGGTACCTGAGCAAGAGGACATTAAGAACTACAGAACAATTTCCAATCTTTCTATTTTTAGTAAATTGTTTGAATGTGTTGCTGTAGTCTAGTTGAAAGAACATCTATGTTCTAATAATCTTTCTGAGCTGTTCTAGTCTGCGTTTGGAGTTAACCACAATACTCAATCTACCTTATAAATGACTTATTGTTTGAGTGAACTCTGGACTGTTGAATATTTGTGCTCTCCTGGATCTCCACATGTCTCTAATTTTCTCCCTTCTCTCATAACGCAGCAGAGAAAACGTATATATCAGTGCATGTCTTTCTTCTCATCTGTGAGGTGACAAGCAGGAAAGTGAGATGTGAGCATTCAAGGAAGGTTGCATCCATTAACAGGATCCAAAACACAGAACACGTTGTTGCTCCCCTCCTCCGCTCCAGAGCCCGCGTGACGGACCTTCCATGTGGCCCGCGTTGTGATTTCCTTCTGTCAGCGGGTGCCATGAGCACTCTGTTCTCTTGTTCCTCCTCATTTGGCCACGCCTCCTTATTGGGGAATAGGAAGATGGTGGGGAATAGGAAGATTATTATTATGGTGGGGAATAGGATTATTGTTTCCTCTTATTGCTTTCACCTGTGTCTAGTTAACCCCATCAACGCCTAATGTATAAGTGTTTACATGTCAGCTGTTTTGACCCAGCGTTTGCTGTGTTTGTTGGTGCTCATGTGTCACAGTTTTAATGTGAGGGCTGAGAATGTTTGGTATTGTCCAGCTGTGGAATATCTGAGGGCAAAGATGCTGTGGCTACATGTAACTGATTCTCCAGGTGGGTATCTGTTAATCTTGAACGAAGTCGGTTTTTTGCATGTGACAGCTTTGAGAAGAATTGTTCACAGCGGTATGTGGTTCCGAACAGTGAGGCCATTTTAAGTGCATGTTTCCTTAAATTTGGAAATTCACAAGCACTTATGTTCTGTTTGTAGAATTCTAGCAGGTCCATGTTGCTGTGCCTGGCCTTTAGCTGACAGTTATTCTGAAGTTCAATTATTTCTAGCTGCATGCATTCTGGTACATCAGCCACATTTACATTGAATGGTGTTGCAAAAATGTTAAGATCTTGTTCTTTTGCTTTCACATCTTGAAATCACTGAGCAAATGCTTCTAGCAAGTAGGTACATTCATTTGCATATTCTTTTGTCCTTTCTGGCACAGGATTGTGATTCTGAAGTGTAGGGAAATGCCCAACATTGCCCCTTGCAAGTTGCACTTGCCACAATTTTAATTTGGCTTCAAATGACTTCATATGAAAAAGAAGTGAGACTAGGAGCTGATTAGGCCCTTGCAGTTTAACATTGAGCTCTGACAAATAGCTTGTGATGTCCACCATGAAGGCCAAATCACACGTCATTGAGTTTTTCATTACATTTCCCTTTTGTTTCCATGAAACTTTTAACAGCATCTCGGAGTTCATAAAATCGCTTGCGCATGTTAGCCCTGCTAAGCCATCGCACCTCACAGTAGTAAACCAAATCTCTGTAGTCTTTTTCTAGGCTTTTCAAAAATTCCTTGAACTGTCGATTATTTAGCCCTCTACTTTTAATGAAGTTAACGCAGGAAACAACAGTTGCCATTACATCTTTTATACACAGTGACTGTGAGCACAGATTTTCTTGGTGAATAATACAGTGACATGTAAATAAACTGCTGGGATCTACACCAACACGTGCCATCTCTTTTTTAATGAGTGCCACCAATCCTTTATGTGTCCCCACCATAGCTGGTGCACCATCAGTTGTCAGTCCACATAATTTGTTGAGTGATAAACCATAGGACTGCATTGCTATCATTAGCTTCTCAAAATGTCCTCACCTTTGGTTGTATCATGCATGCCCACCAACGAAAGCAAATCCTCTCTTGTGTTAAAACCCACCATAATTCCACGTACAAAAATTGCCGTTATGTCTGTTGTCTCGTCTAAAGCCAATGAGTAGAACTCAAAATCCTTGACAGAATCTTTCAGAGATTTCTCAATATCCTGTGCCATATTGCCAATATGGTCCGACGAGAAAGGCTGACGTTCTGGAACAGTTTCAGCTTTTCTGGAGCGAGCACCTGAGCAGCAGCGACCATACATTCCTTCACAAACTCTCCTTCAGAATATGGCCTCAGCCTCTTTGCTATCAGTTCACGTAACTCGCCTCAGTCACACTGTCCAGCTCCTTTTTGGGTCGTGTATAAGACGCTTGCTGTGTAAGCAAATTATTTTTAAGCGCCTTTATTTTTTCTGCTCGTACTGCAGTGTAGTATAACTTGCGTGTTTGGTGGTATGATGTCTTTCAATATTGCTTTTCTTGAGAACAGCGAGGGCTTCTCTACAAATTAAGCATACTGGCTTTCCTTTCACTTCAACGAAAAAATATTCTGTCGTCCATTTTTCTTGAAAGGCACGATATTCATCATCAACTTTCCTCCGCTTCGCCATTTTTCCAACTCGGACAAGCTTACTTCATGTCAGAAAGATGCATCTAATCGGATGAACCTACAATCATGTTTCTTGCAGCTAATTGGTTCGTTGAAAATATGCTAATTGAGTTGTAGAGTATCAAAAGTGACTGCATAAATCCTAAATATATATTTAATAAAATATAGAAAATACCCGACGGGCCATATATGGCTGAGTGGGGGGTCGTATACGGCCCGCGGGCCGGAGGTTCCCCACCCCTGGTGTACACGATAGCATTTAGTTCATAGCACAACCACTGAGACAGTGACCATGACCAGTTAGTTTCTGGGAATATGATTACCCAAAGTCCTTAGACAAACAGACACACACACAAAGCTTATGTTTACAACTACAATAATCTTTATGCGTTTATTTACTGATCTAGCTTGAGGATGTAATTATTCAGAGTACTTTGACTTTCTGAGATACATATTACATAATGTGGTTCACATAGGTTTCAGCAAACGGCATTAAAAACCTCTCCATTAAAGCAAGCATTGCATCTTTCAGGAGTACATTGATAAAGAAAAATTTCTTTGTTTACTTTTGCAAAGTTTGTACGGCGGTTATCACGACTCTCGCTGCCAAAAATCTTACTGAAAACAAAAGCTTTTCGATTTCGGCTGTTGAACATCTTGAGGGCTTTGAGAATGTTATACGGACTCTGTTCATTTAAACAGGTATTTAGACAGGGGGAGTTGTAGGTGTAGAAAATGACACAGCCATTGCTGTTCTTATTCAGGAGGTTCTGCATAGGCGAGGCTTGATTTGCTGAATTTAGCAGCCGTGACTCAGAGTGGGCGTTACTCTTTGGCAATGCCCCAATCATTGTGTTGCTTTGATAAATGTTTCTTTCATTTAAGACCTTTTTGACATTTACTGGGTCATTGCCTGCAAGGAAGTCCTGACCTGGAATAAAACCTGCAGCACACTGATCAGCTGGAATATTGAGGGCCACTGCATACTGAACATCAACACCAGGACTAAACCTGTAATGAACAAAACAATGAAAGGCATGATAATTCATGTAATGACACTGAGAAATTGATTTTAATGTTGAAGGAGCTACTGCAGAACAATGTTATCTATATTTTCTTGCTTTTGTATAATAATTTACAATGCTCCACTTATTTTGCATTATTTATATTAGACATTGTTTCGCTTACTTGTTCTGAATGTACTTGATTATCCGAGCCAGAGTGTTCTGGTCCACATTTTGAGTTTCAGTTCCTCTAAAAACAACGCAGAGCAGGAAGCAACCTCTCAGAACTCTACCGAACACCTGCAGTGAAACCACAATAACTTTATAAGTCAAATTTCATGAACACCGGCCTAACTGAGTGTTTGTGCTCCATGTCACTAAACATTGTACATTTGGCCAGCTTGTGGCTCTGAGGTGTTTATTAATGCTGTGCAGGTAGTAGTTCTCTCAATGATACAGGTGTATCATACATCAGAAGAGAAGAAATGGATGAGATCTTGTAGTAATCTAGGAACTACAACTACTTGTAGATACATATGTTCAGTAAATATTTATAGGTGTGACGCTCGGGGCTGGACGAAGGACGAGACACGAAATCCTTCTGGACGGACGTCACTTTAAGTTTATTCACATATATTGCGCAATAGCGCACAGTGAACAGAGATACACACACAGAAACGTGTAGACCAGGGGTACTCAAATAGAAATGATGACGGGCCACATTTTATTTTTTCAATCACTGACGGGGCCGGTTACGGGGGGGGGGGGGGGGGGGGTGGTGGTGTGAACGCATTTGAATGAATGAATGAATGTTCGATTTATATAGCGCCTTTCCAAATTCCCAAGGTCGCTTTACAATTTAACACAGGTACAATTCACAGACAACCAATCACACACACACCGGTGAGAAGCGGCAGCCAATTGCGCACAGCGTACTCTCTACCGGGATCCACAGCCCCCTGGGGGACTGAATGGGGTGCAGGAAGGGGAGAGAGGACAGACCCTAGTGGCAGAGCACCATCCACCACTGGACATACAAGCACACACACGCACGCACGCACACAGACACAGACACTACTTTTTATTGAACATAGAGACACAGACACACACTCAGGGAGAATTTTTGTTGACTGCCAATTTACCTAACCTCCATGTTTTTGGACTGTGGGAGGAAACCGGAGATCCCGGTGGAAACCCACGCAAACACGGGGAGAACATGGAAACTCCACTCAGATAGGAACTAGAACCCAAGACCCCAGTGCTGAGAGGCAAACGTGCTAACCACCAAGCCACCGTGTTACCCATTTTGACGCATTTGGGCGTCTGCTACCTGTTTGTTGTTGCCATAAAGGCAATCCCCGGCATCATCTTGAGATCGCGGTGCGCGATTTCAAAATAAGAGCGGATAGCGCGATTTAAAAAAAAAGATTCCTAAAAAAAAAAAAAACACTTTTCAAAACAGCTCGCGGGCCAGAAATAGATAGCCCCGGCCCGCGGGCCGCTATTTGAGTATGGGGGGTGTAGACTCTAGACAACGACGAGCACAGGACACTGCGCGAGCGCACATTAAATAGACAAACCACATTAACCCCATGTGATTACGAGACGATTCACAGGTGAGACGGATTATCACATGACATTGCCATCACCACGGAATATCCACAGACGCAGACGATGCACGTAGACTACGTAAACACACGCCCAAAAGGGAGGGGCCGGGGTCCTCAACGTGACAGACGCCCCCTCCAAGGGCACTACCCGTCCCGGGGTGCCAACAGGACCGAGTGCCCCGAACCCACGACGATGGGCGGATCCGACGCGCTCAGTCCTGCGTCTGGGAGGTGACTGCCCTTGGCGAAGCGTCCATCACGAATCGTCTAGCACACCCTCCCTGGGAAGACGGGGGAAAAGACGTTAAACACATTAAACGGCACATTCACAAACACACACACAGGCACGTTTACACAAAGTGGCACAAGAGGGAAAAACGGGTTAGGTACACAAAGGGGGAGACTGACAAACACAGGAACACAAACATGTAACATAGGCGCCAGGCTTCGCGCCAGGAGAAGAGCGAGTAGGGGAGAGTGCTCCGGTGCTGCTGGCGCTGTGTTGGGCAATCCCCCTCCTGCCTTCGCTGCGAACTCTCCGCCGGGTGCAGCGTGGCTGGCGGACGTGCCGGGAGCAGCGCGGCGGGCGGACGTGCCGGGAGCAGCGCGGCGGGCGGACGTGCCGGGAGCAGCGCGGCGGGCGGACGTGCGAGGTGCAGCGCGGCTGTAGGACGTGCCAGGTGCAGCGTGACTGGCGGATGTACCCGGCGCAGCGCGAGGAAGCTCCTCCTCGTAGTCCATCAGCTCCTCCTCGCCCTCCAGGACCCCTTCCATGGACTTAGCCGGACTCTCACCCCGGGAATAGTCCATGGGGCTGGCCCCGGAAGGACTGGAAGACGCGGTCTCTCCAGGAGTCCTCCTCCTTTTGACGGTTTTCACGGAGGAGGGAAGGCTCTCCTCCTCGTCCTCCGTGTAGGAGTCGCTCTCGGGTGTTCCCGAGCCCACAGACGGGGAATAGTCCTCTGCTCCGTACTCCACTGTGGACCTGTCGTCCTCCGACGGAGGGTAATGGTCCCGCTCCTCCTCCTGACCCTTGGGAGAGAGACCCACAGGCGGAGGGAGGTAGTCTTCCTCCTCTGACTCCTCCTCCTCTTCGCCGTAGTCTATGGTGGTGTCGGTGTAGACGGAGGGAGGGTACTCCTCTTCCTCCTCCCCCTCCCCAACATAGTCCACGGTGGGAGCGGAGTAGATGGATGGAGGGTAATCCTCCTCCTCCTCTGACTCCTCCTCGGAGTCCCCCTCCCCGAATTCGCTCACTGGGGTGGACTCCGTAGCACCGAAGACGCAGGAGTCCACCCTCAGAGGCGAGAGGGCGCGTGCTGGATGGGGGCGTCGCTGGCGCTCACGCCAAATCCGCACCACCCCCTCACGGAGCTCCTTGGCCAACTCGGGGTCTCGCGTACTCCGTGCTGCGGCCAGCTGGAACGCGCAGACGGGATCCTGCTCCAGCTGCTCCTGCGTCGGGGGGTCCTCTTCCTCTACAAGCTCGGCCTCTGGTGGCGATGCCTGGTAGAACTCCGGGACGCTCACTCTTATGGGCGAGCCCTCCCGGGAAGGTGCGGGGTGCCGCTCTCGCCACACTCGGACCGCAGTCCGGTAGTACTCCTCCTTCAGCTCGGGAATAGTGGTCTCCCGAGCCGCGCAGAGCAGGTAGGAGCACTCCGGGTCCTCCATGAGCTGCGTCCGAGTCGGCGGAGCTTCGTGGCGTGGGGGAGAAGACGAAGAGCGGCGATGCCGCTTACTGGGCTTCTTGCCCTTCTTCGGCTTCCCCTTGTAGCCTGGCATTCTGGGTTGGTGTCTCAAACGGCTCGTCGTTCTGTGCCGCTCGGGGCTGGACGAAGGACGAGACACGAAATCCTTCTGGACGGACGTCACTTTAAGTTTATTCACATATATTGCGCAATAGCGCACGGAGAACAGAGATACACACACAGAAACGTGTAGACTCTAGACAACGACGAGCACAGGACACTGCGCGAGCGCACATTAAATAGACAAACCACATTAACCCCATGTGATTACGAGACGATTCACAGGTGAGACGGATTATCACATGACATTGCCATCACCACGGAATATCCACAGACGCAGACGATGCACGTAGACTACGTAAACACACGCCCAAAAGGGAGGGGCCGGGGTCCTCAACGTGACAATAGGCAGAAATAACTTACCATGGTTTTTCGTTGGACACTGCAGAGCAAATCGGGATGAGAAAGCAGAACTGAGAGTCTTTATGTCTCAGTAAGGAGTGATGAGCAGGAGGATCTGGTGCAGATTTATACTGATCATAACCCCGCCTCCTTAAAAAAAAAAAAAGAAAAAACACTAGCCAGTCAGTGTTATTATAAATTCAATGCCGGTTCCACTTGCAATATGTCAGCAACAAAATAATTCTCGAAACGATTATTATAGGGTGGCCTATAACATACAGTATGTACTTACCAAAATCTAAACAGAGGACATGACTTCTACAATGCTTTCTTAGTGATTTAAGAAAGGTTTCAAGAAGTCACAACCAGCTACACTTATGTAATAAATATGTAGTAGTGTAGTAAATACTGCTAGTATGTACAGTAATAGATTAATCTTTACCCTAATGAAGTTATTAGCATAAATGTTCTTACATCTTAGAATTTGGAACGGCCAGGACACAGACACAGTCTTAGAATTAAGATATTAAAGTGTACACGTCTTTGTGGTTCTCATTATTTGAATTCAGAAAGAATGCATTATAAGGGTGATAAAACATTAGAAAAATTCAAATTCCTGTTATAATATTAGAGCATATTTGATTGCTCCCAGCCCAAACCAAGAACCTGAAACCTAATTAAAGAGAATGTTTTAAAGTTTTGAGGTCCTTCTAAGTGGCGTAGCATGCTAAAATTTGAGTGACACCCCTTGAGATCCCCCAAGTGATGGTGTCACATGCATTGCTGTTTTCCTGTGTGGTAAACCTGTGAAAAGCGTTCATGAAAAAGCATTTGTGTGGTGTCATTTTGTATGTACAAGAATTCATCTGCTTTCAAAAGCAGCCCTAACAGGTCAAGGCTACTGTATTTTTATTTTTTTTGACAAAGCATAAGTCTATTTATTTCATAATCCCTCACAACAAATACAATACCATTATGTCAAAGACAGAACCACCCAACCTCCCAGAAACTACCATCTACTCGATTCATGAGTTCTATTGTCATCTTCACAATAAACAGTTACACTGAACAATGAAATTACTACTCTGCATTCCTTCTTCTATGGCTAAGAAAGAGTAAATGTAAACACAAATATGAAAAAACAAGACAATACGACAATACAGCTTTAGAAATGCAATAACCAATAACATGTGTACTAGATAACTTTAAATTAAAAAATTAGGTTCACAGCTCTGTGTTCCTCGGGAGCGGAATATGTAAACAACACGCACGAGGGCATCAAAGGAATAGCCTTCTTCTATGGCTACGAAAAGGGTAAATGTAAACACAAATATGAAAAATCAACAAGAAACAATAAAAGGATCAATAAGAATATAAAACATAAATTAACATATGTGTACATGAGATTGGCTGTGTTCAGCCTGTGCAGTAAAGGACTGTTCAGATTCACTTTGTCTTGGTTCAGTCAGTCAACTTCCTGCTGTTTTGCAATAGACTTGAACTGAAGAAGAAACACACACACGCGCACACACACACACACACTCACAGCGTTTCACTGAGTGTTACTGAGTTAAAATTCCAACGATTCACTTCATCTAAGCCAATAAATTCTGTATCTTCCATCTTAGTATTTGAGACAAGCAGGAACCAGATACTGTCAACTGGCAACGGGAAGAACGCTAGACAGAAAGGCGGGACTGAACAAGGAACAATACTCACAAACGGTCACGAAATAACAGAGAGCACACGGTCACTAAGAACACTAATGAACAGATAGAACAAAACATACTATACAATACTATACTAGGGGAACAAGACACAGCTGGAAACACTGACGACAAGGGTGTGGCAGACAGGGGAAACCATAGAAACAGACAAAAAGGCAGGATCAATGAGCGGGGAACAACACAGACACGAGGAACAGGGACACCGGTGTGACGGCTAGGAGAGGGGGGCGTAGCCCTACGTGACACTGTTAACGTTTGGGACGGGCAGGCATGACGCAAATGCAGAATTCAGGGGGTTTTAATAAGGAGAGTAACAATCACGGCAAATAACAAAGAAGGCGGAGGGAGCTAAACAAAACCAAGGGGGGAAGACACCAACTAAACAGGTAAGCTAAACAACAGGGAACGCTAACGTATAAACCATAACAAACCGAGAACTGAGTAAGCACACAAAGGGGAAGAACATAACGAGGGGAGCAAAAGATACAGGGAAAACACAACAGTAATCAATGACTAAGCGAACAATGAACCACGGAACTACAAAGGATTACAAAATACTAGGGATATGCATAAGGAAAACAGAAACGCTAAACATGTGAAGACAAAATCAGCGAAGGCTAAGAATAAAGCAGGGAGGGAGAACTAGAACATAACATGAACAGACTATGAGGCAGGGCAAAGGAGAAACGAGGGACTACACACAAGGACAATAGCATGAACAATCTAAAGGCAACACAGAGGAACAGCGAGGACTCACGTACAGGGAAAGACCGACAACGGAGAATAACACTAGGGGGTTTTTATACACAGAGACAAGACGGTGAAACAAGACTCAGGTGTGCAAGACTAACGACGAGGGCGTGACAGACAGACGGAGGGACGAATGGGAGCGGGAGCTAGGCGGGACCAGGGAGGAGGGAGGGGCTGGACGTGACAGACACTTTTATTTTATCTTCTTTTATCTTAATTATTTTATCTTTTATTTTTATATTGTAATCATTATCATTTCTATTTGATTTCCTTTAAAATCTTGTTTAAATTTTTATGTATTATGGGCAACACCTTGCCAAGGTGATAGACCTCGGTTCGTAATAATCTTCTTTCTTGTCTTGTGTAAAGCACTTAGAATTGCCAGTGTGTATGAAAGTTGCTACATAAATAAACTTGCCTTGCCACAACATAATGGGGAACAGGTGCTAGTAGTCTAGTGATGGGGACAGAAGGAGTGGTTTGGTGCTCGTTGGCGTGTTGTGAAGCAATGTGAGCTGAGACACGCGCCCTCTGGCGGCGACCCGGCCTCCCCACCGTGACAAATATTCAATAGTTACTGAGTCTTCCCAGTCTTCCCTTAAACATCTATAGTTGGTAGAAAATTCTGCTGCCAGGTTTTCAACTGGAGTGCATAAGAGGGAGCACATTATTCCTATTCTGGCTTCCCGCCACTGGCTGCCCGTGTATTTTAGAATTCATTTTAAGATTCTTTTATTTGTTTTTAAATCTTTAGATGGACTCGCCCCACCTTACCTCTCTGAGCTCCTCCATCCACATGCTCCCACTCAGTGCCTCAGGTCAGCTGATCAGCTGCTCTTCAAGGTGTCGAGGTCAAAGCAGCGTTAGAGCAGCGGGCTTTCTCACCTGCTGCTCTTTAATTATAAAACTTTAAAAATTATTTAAAAATTATAAAACGACAATTTATATTAGACAAGCCTCGTCACTGTCCATTTTTGAAACTCATCTTAAAACCCATTTTTATTCCTTGGCTTTTAATCCAGCATAAGACCTGTTTTATTGGTGTTTACTGTCTCTATTTTTATTTATTTTATTACTGTTTTAATGCAATACTGCAGTTTCCAACTGAGAGTTGATTTCTTACCTGTTCTCATTACGGAAAGTCCGGATGTACCTACTTATATGTAACACTGTGGTATAGAATATTCATGCAGTGATCTTAATACTAGTCCCCTTATATGTGTCATAGAGTTTTCATGCACAGAACTAAAGTCTCTCCATTTAATTTGGTAAACATTAAATTAAAAAAATAATTATCTAATTTCCCCATAATGTGAAAACTGTGTTTCAAGACATCCTTGGCATAATTTTCATTGGGATTGTCAATGTATATATTAAAAATCAACACCAATTATGGTAGACCTCAGTAGAAATAAAAAGACACCCAAACTCCAACTAAATGTTGGTGTGACGACTGGGGGGGCAGACAATCATGTAGACAGACAGTAACACTGACTGACTGGTGCATTTTGTGGTGAAAACTATAAAACCAATCACACCTCAATCATAGAGGTCACACATCAATTTTTTTTGGTGTGTTTGTTGGTGTCCAATAGTCCAATACTCTGTGGCACTATAAGGGGACTAGTATTCTAAAACCTAATGGGATAAAGCAATCCAAAAGCATTTAGGAATCAGATTACATTACTTAAATATAGTAAGATTCTGGATTAGGTGACAAAAACATGTTTAATAGTTAAATCTGATAATTAATTAAATAAATTAATAGTAATCTGGGGTGACTATGAGTAAGAACTTTGAGATTAGAACTGTGGGATTATAAAGGGTGCTCTGGTGATACAGGCTGTGTACATTTGAATTTATCATGTCATCATATTGACCGATTAAGGTCAGACTGAAGGCAAAATAACAGGTACCCACCTCCCAACTCCAAACACAAAATCTAGTTACAAATAAGTAAAAACCATTTGTCACGTTGTGGGGGGGGCCCTGCCGGTCGCCCCCGTTTACAGCGGCAGATGTCCTGTTTTTGGTCACGTTATGTTCGTCCCTCAGGTGGGCGGGACCCGTGATCCGTCTCACCTGAGGGTCGTTTGTTCGTCTATAAATGTCTTGTCTTTGTACCAGTTGACTGCTGGTTATTATTTCCTTCATTTGGAACAATGCACGGGTTTTTGGTTTGCACACTTTCTATTAAACCATCCTCTTTCCCTGAGACCATCTGTTGAGTGACATCACAGCACCATCTGTTGGGCGACCTGTAAACAGAACTAAAGTAGCAAGAAAAAGCACAGACATTCTCAAAACGGCAACAGCCGTAACACACAGAGTTTATAATAAATTTTCATTTTCAATTTTTTATATACTGGGATGATGTATTGTAAGATTGTTAGGTTTTCACACCTCATACAAGACTGCTCAGTTTCTTGTCAATATGACAAAAGATTTAATAGATTAATAACTTCAACTTCAACATTATTTATATACCCCTTGAAAACAACTACAGTTGACCCAAAGTGCTGCACAGAGAATATGCTAATAAAACATACAAACAGTAGGAAAAGTAGAATACAACAGTACACCAGCAATATCAATACAGTACTCAATGAGTACAGTATTGCCTGTGGACTGTTCTGTAGGACTGTAAATATAAAGTATGTTTCAAGTATTTGGGAAATGTATTCCTACTTTGTATTCCTACACAGTATTTACAGTATGTTACTATTTGTATTGCAGAACTGAAAGATTACCAACACTAGGTGGACGGAAACGTCTTTGGTCTCCTGAACAGGAAACTGAAATCCTGAACATGGTCCTAGAAAATAATGCCATAACATTACGGCAAATGCAAAGAAAAATAATAGAAAACAATGAGATATTTCAGAATATTGATAGGGTAGCTTATCAACGCTGGACCGTGTCTTGCGCAGAAATAATCTGAGGATGAAGCAGGTCTACAGGGTGCCTTTTTAACCCAATTCAGAAAGAGTCAATATAACTACGTGCAAGTAAGCCCTATACAATCTCACAACTGATGTATACACTCAACACTATATAAATTATACATAGTTCAGTATTGTAATCATAATGATTGTGCTTCACAATAGTGACTCCTCCATGTCTATTTCTGATACTGTCATGTGTGTTTCAGAGAATCCTTGAGCAGTGGAGCACCAATTCATCTTCATTGATGAGGTTGGATTCAACCTCACAAAAAGACGAAGGAGGGGAAGGAATATCATCGGCCAGCATGCCATTGTTGAAGTCCCTGGCCAGCGCGGAGGGAACATCACTATGTGTGCAGCGATTACCCACCACGGCGTCATCCATCACCATGCTACCCTTGGCCCATACAACACTGCCCATCTAATCACATTCCTGGACACCCTACACAACACACTCATTCCACCAGATCAGATAGACGGTCCAGAGCAGCTCAGGTACGTTGTCATTTGGGACAATGTAAGTTTCCACCGGGCTGCTCTGGTTCTTAACTGGTTCACTGCCCACCCACACTTTTCAGTTGTTTATCTCCCTCCATATTCTCCATTCCTCAATCCTATTGAAGATTTTTTTCTGCCTGGAGATGGAAAGTGTATGAGCTACATTCACAAACACGTATACCCCTTCACCAAGCTATGGAAGACGCATGTGGAGATATAGCAGTTGATGCTTTTCATGGCTGGATTCGCCATGCTAGTCGATATTTCCCCCGCTGCTTGGCCAGAGAAAACATTGCTTGTGATGTGGATGAGGTGCTGTGGCCAGACCGAAACAGAAGAGAGGATGCAACATAGTTTTTTAAATGTAACTGTATACAGTAAATTCTTCTGTTGTTTTGTATGTAGACCACTGTATGTGCAACTTTGTGTTGGGTGGGATGTACACTGTGTACATTGCTTTTGTGGGAAAAAATAAAATATATTTGTTACTGTGTGTATGTGTGTTCTGAGTATAAAAACACTATTCTAAAATATTTTACAACACACTTATGTATTTCCTGTCTGTAGTAAGTGTAACACTGAACAAAAAAAAGCCTAAGTCATTATGATGAATGGAGAAGAAGTGTTTTCCATTCATCATAGTGTTTTACATTGAGCACATCAGTGTTCAACTGGTTCTTATAAATGTCTATTCATATGATGGTTTGTGTGTGTTATCTGTGTCATCAAGAGAACTGAGGGGTTTTGCCCAATGTGTGTGTGTTTTTTTGATTTGTGTGTAGAGTTCTAAGAGTATGAGGCATGCTTTCAGACAATGTGTGTAAACAATTGAGAAAAACTGTAATACGGCGGTACCTGAGCAAGAGGACATTAAGAACTACAGAACAATTTCCAATCTTTCCATTCTTAGTAAATTGTTTGAATGTGTTGTGAAAGAGCATCTATGTTCTAATAATCTTTCTGAGCTGTTCTAGTCTGCGTTTGGAGTTAACCACAATACTCAATCTACCTTATAAATGACTTATTGTTTGAGTGAACTCTGGACTGTTGAATATTTGTGCTCTCCTGGATCTCCACATGTCTCTAATTTTCTCCCTTCTCTCATAACGCAGCAGAGAAAACGTATATATCAGTGCATGTCTTTCTTCTCATCTGTGAGGTGACAAGCAGGAAAGTGAGATGTGAGCATTCAAGGAAGGTTGCATCCATTAACAGGATCCAAAACACAGAACACGTTGTTGCTCCCCTCCTCCGCTCCAGAGCCCGCGTGACGGACCTTCCATGTGGCCCGCGTTGTGATTTCCTTCTGTCAGCGGGTGCCATGAGCACTCTGTTCTCTTGTTCCTCCTCATTTGGCCATGCCCCCTTATTGGGGAATAGGAAGATGGTGGGGGATAGGAAGATTATTATTATGGTGGGGAATAGGATTATTGTTTCCTCCTATTGCTTTCACCTGTGTCTAGTTAACCCCATCAACGCCTAATGTATAAGTGTTTACATGTCAGCTGTTTTGACCCAGCATTTGCTGTGTTTGTTGGTGCTCATGTGTCACAGTTTTAATGTGAGGGCTGAGAATGTTTGGTATTGTCCAGCTGTGGAATATCTGAGGGCAAATATGCTGTGGCTACATGTAACTGATTCTCCAGGTGGGTATCTGTTAATCTTGAACGAAGTCGGTTTTTTGCATGTGACAGCTTTGAGAAGAATTGTTCACAGCGGTATGTGGTTCCGAACAGTGAGGCCATTTTAAGTGCATGTTTCCTTAAATTTGGAAATTCACAAGCACTTATGTTCTGTTTGTAGAATTCTAGCAGGTCCATGTTGCTGTGCCTGGCCTTTAGCTGACAGTTATTCTGAAGTTCAATTATTTCTAGCTGCATGCATTCTGGTACATCAGCCACATTTACATTGAATGGTGTTGCAAAAATGTTAAGATCTTGTTCTTTTGCTTTCACATCTTGAAATCACTGAGCAAATGCTTCTAGCAAGTAGGTACATTCATTTGCATATTCTTTTGTCCTTTCTGGCACAGGATTGTGATTCTGAAGTGTAGGGAAATGCCCAACATTGCCCCTTGCAAGTTGCACTTGCCACAATTTTAATTTGGCTTCAAATGACTTCATATGAGAAAGAAGTGAGACTAGGAGCTGATTAGGCCCTTGCAGTTTAACATTGAGCTCTGACAAATAGCTTGTGATGTCCACCATGAAGGCCAAATCACACGTCATTGAGTTTTTCATTACATTTCCCTTTTGTTTCCATGAAACTTTTAACAGCATCTCGGAGTTCATAAAATCGCTTGAGCATGTTAGCCCTGCTAAGCCATCGCACCTCACAGTAGTAAACCAAATCTCCGTAGTCTTTTTCCAGGCTTTTCAAAAATTCCTTGAACTTTCGATTATTTAGCCCTCTACTTTTAATGAAGTTAACGCAGGAAACAACAGTTGCCATTACATCTTTCATACACAGTGACTGTGAGCACAGATTTTCTTGGTGAATAATACAGTGACATGTAAATAAACTGCTGGGATCTACACCCACACGTGCCATCTCTTTTTTAATTAGTGCCACCAATCCTTTATGTGTCCCCACCATAGCTGGTGCACCATCAGTTGTCAGTCCACATAATTTGTTGAGTGCATTGCTATCATTAGCTTCTCAAAATGTCCTCACCTTTGGTTGTATCATGCATGCCCACCAACGAAAGCAAATCCTCTCTTGTGTTAAAATCCACCATAATTCCACGTACAAAAATTGCCGTTATGTCTGTTGTCTCGTCTAAAGCCAATGAGTAGAACTCAAAATCCTTGACAGAATCTTTCAGAGATTTCTCAATATCCTGTGCCATATTGCCAATACGGTCCGACGAGAAAGGCTGACGTTCTGGAACAGTTTCAGCTTTTCTGGAGCGAGCACCTGAGCAGCAGCGACCATACATTCCTTCACAAACTCTCCTTCAGAATATGGCCTCAGCCTCTTTGCTATCAGTTCACGTAACTCGCCTCAGTCACACTATCCAGCTCCTTTTTGGGTCGTGTATAAGACGCTTGCTGTGTAAGCAAATTTTTTTTAAGCGCCTTTATTTTCTCTGCTCGTACTGCAGTGTAGTATAACTTGCGTGTTTGGTGGTATGATGTCTTTCAATATTGCTTTTCTTGAGAACAGCGAGGGCTTCTCTACAAATTAAGCATACTGGCTTTCCTTTCACTTCAACGAAAAAATATTCTGTCGTCCATTTTTCTTGAAAGGCACGATATTCATCATCAACTTTCCTCCGCTTCGCCATTTTTCCAACTCGGACAAGCTTACTTGTCAGAAAAGATGCATCTAATCGGATGAACCTACAATCATGTTTCTTGCAGCTAATTGGTTCGTTGAAAATATGCTAATTGAGTTGTAGAGTATCAAAAGTGACTGCATAAATCCTAAATATATATTTAATAAAATATAGAAAATACCCGACGGGCCATATATGGCTGAGTGGGGGGTCGTATACGGCCCGCGGGCCGGAGGTTCCCCACCCCTGGTGTACACGATAGCATTTAGTTCATAGCACAACCACTGAGACAGTGACCATGACCAGTTAGTTTCTGGGAATATGATTACCCAAAGTCCTTAGACAAACAGACACACACACAATGCTTATGTTTACAACTACAATAATCTTTATGCGTTTATTTACTGATCTAGCTTGAGGATGTAATTATTCAGAGTACTTTGACTTTCTGAGATACATATTACATAATGTGGTTCACATAGGTTTCAGCAAACGGCATTAAAAACCTCTCCATTAAAGCAAGCATTGCATCTTTCAGGAGTACATTGATAAAGAAAAATTTCTTTGTTTACTTTTGCAAAGTTTGTACGGCGGTTATCACGACTCTCGCTGCCAAAAATCTTACTGAAAACAAAAGCTTTTCGATTTCGGCTGTTGAACATCTTGAGGGCTTTGAGAATGTTATACGGACTCTGTTCATTTAAACATGTATTTAGACAGGGGGAGTTGTAGGTGTAGAAAATGACACAGCCATTGCTGTTCTTATTCAGGAGGTTCTGCATAGGCGAGGCTTGATTTGCTGAATTTAGCAGCCGTGACTCAGAGTGGGCGTTACTCTTTGGCAAAGCCCCAATCATTGTGTTGCTTTGATAAATGTTTCTTTCATTTAAGACCTTTTTAACATTTACTGGGTCATTGCCTTCAAGGAAGTCCTGACCTGGAATAAAACCTGCAGCACACTGATCAGCTGGAATATTGAGGGCCACTGCATACTGAACATCAACACCAGGGCTAAACCTGTAATGAACAAAACAATGAAAGGCATGATAATTCATGTAATGACACTGAGAAATTGATTTTAATGTTGAAGGAGCTACTGCAGAATAATGTTATCTATATTTTCTTGCTTTTGTATAATAATTTACAATGCTCCACTTATTTTGCATTATTTATATTAGACATTGTTTCGCTTACTTGTTCTGAATGTACTTGATTATCCGAGCCAGAGTGTTCTGGTCCACATTTTGAGTTTCAGTTCCTCTAAAAACAACGCAGAGCAGGAAGCAACCTCTCAGAACTCCACCGAACACCTGCAGTGAAACCACAATAACTTCATAAGTCAAATTTCATGAACACCGGCCTAACTGAGTGTTTGTGCTCCATGTCACTAAACATTGTACATTTGGCCAGCTTGGGGCTCTGAGGTGTTTATTAATGCTGTGCAGGTAGTAGTTCTCTCAATGATACAGGTGTATCATACATCAGAAGAGAAGAAATGGATGAGAGCTTGTAGTAATCTAGGAACTACAACTACTTGTAGATACATATGTCCAGTAAATATTTATAGGCAGAAATAACTTACCATGATTTTTCGTTGGACACTGCAGAGCAAATCGGGATGAGAAAGCAGAACTGAGACTCTTTATGTCTCGGTAAGGAGTGATGAGCAGGAGGATCTGGTGCAGATTTATACTGATCATAACCCCGCCTCCTTAAAAAAAAAAAAGAAAAAACACTAGCCAGTCAGTGTTATTATAAATTCAGTGCCGGTTCCACTTGCAATATGTCAGCAACAAAATAATTCTCGAAACGATTATTATAGGGTGGCCTATAACATACAGTATGTACTTACCAAAATCTAAACAGAGGACATGACTTCTACAATGCTTTCTTAGTGATTTAAGAAAGGTTTCAAGAAGTCACAACCAGCTACACTTATGTAATAAATATGTAGTAGTGTAGTAAATACTGCTAGTATGTACAGTAATAGATTAATCTTTACCCTAATGAAGTTATTAGCATAAATGTTCTTACATCTCAGAATTTGGAACGGCCAGGACACAGACACAGTCTTAGTATTAAGATATTAAAGTGTACACGTCTTTGTGGTTCTCATTATTTGAATTCAGAAAGAATGCATTATAAGGGTGATAAAACATTAGAAAAATTCAAATTCCTGTTATAATATTAGAGCATATTTGATTGCTCCCAGCCCAAACCAAGAACCTGAAACCTAATTAAAGTGAATGTTTTAAAGTTTTGAGGTCCTTCTAAGTGGCGTAGCATGCTAAAATTTGAGTGACACCCCTTGAGATCCCCCAAGTGATGGTGTCACATGCATTGCTGTTTTCCTGTGTGGTAAACCTGTGAAAAGCGTTCATGAAAAAGCATTTGTGTGGTGTCATTTTGTATGTACAAGAATTCATCTGCTTTCAAAAGCAGCCCTAACAGGTCAAGGCTACTGTATTTTTATTTTTTTTGACAAAGCATAAGTCTATTTATTTCATAATCCCTCACAACAAATACAATACCATTATGTCAAAGACAGAACCACCCAACCTCCCAGAAACTACCATCTACTCGATTCATGAGTTCTATTGTCATCTTCACAATAAACAGTTACACTGAACAATGAAATTACTACTCTGCATTCCTTCTTCTATGGCTACGAAAA
This sequence comes from Brachyhypopomus gauderio, assembly GCF_052324685.1. Lineage (NCBI taxonomy): Eukaryota > Metazoa > Chordata > Actinopteri > Gymnotiformes > Hypopomidae > Brachyhypopomus > Brachyhypopomus gauderio. The sequence continues at coordinate 15,058,397 of NC_135226.1, forward strand.
GGGTAAATGTAAACACAAATATGAAAAATCAACAAGAAACAATAAAAGGATCAATAAGAATATAAAACATAAATTAACATATGTGTACATGAGATTGGCTGTGTTCAGCCTGTGCAGTAAAGGACTGTTCAGATTCACTTTGTCTTGGTTCAGTCAGTCAACTTCCTGCTGTTTTGCAATAGACTTGAGCTGAAGAAGAAACAAACACACACACACACACACACACACACACACACACTCACAGCGTTTCACTGAGTGTTACTGAGTTAAAATTCCAACGATTCACTTCATCTAAGCCATTTAATTCTGTATCTTCCATCTTAGTATTTGAGACAGGCAGGAACCAGATACTGTCAACTGGCAACGGGAAGAACACTAGACAGAAAGGCGGGACTGAACAAGGAACAATACTCACAAACGGTCACGAAATAACAGAGAGCACACGGTCACTAAGAGCACTAATGAACAGATAGAACAAAGCAACCGATACCATACTAGGGGAACAAGACACAGCTGGAAACACTGACGACAAGGGTGTGGCAGACAGGGGAAACCATAGAAACAGACAAAAAGGCACGATCAATGAGCAGGGAACAACACAGACATGAGGAACAGGGACACCGGTGTGACAGCTAGGAGAGGGGGGCGTAGCCCTACGTGACACTTTTATTTTATCTTCTTTTATCTTAATTATTTTATCTTTTATTTTTATATTGTAATCATTATCATTTCTATTTGATTTCCTTTAAAATCTTGTTTAAATTTTTATGTATTATGGGCAACACCTTGCCAAGGTGATAGACCTCGGTTCGTAATAATCTTCTTTCTTGTCTTGTGTAAAGCACTTAGAATTGCCAGTGTGTATGAAAGGTGCTACAGAAATAAACTTGCCTTGCCTTGCATTGCCTTAAGCAAGAACCAAGCTTCCAGAAACCACCATTCTCTACTCAATATTGTGACGCGGGAAGAGAAACGGCCAAAGGCGAGGGTTGTACAGAATGATTTTTATTCTCCATCAGAGAAGAGCATTCAAAATAAAGGGCAACTCAAAGAAGGGTGCACAACATAATGGGCAACAGGTGCTAGTAGTCTAGTGATGGGGACAGAAGGAGTGGTTTGGTGCTCGTTGGCGTGTTGTGAAGCAGTGTGAGCTGAGACATGCACCCTCTGGCGGCGACCCGGCCTCCCGACCGTGACAAATATTCAATAATTACCGAGTCTTCCCAGTCTTCCCTTAAACATCTATAGTTGGTAGAAAATTCTGCTGCCAGGTTTTCAACTGGAGTGCATAAGAGGGAGCACATTATTCCTATTCTGGCTTCCCGCCACTGGCTGCCTGTGTATTTTAGAATTCATTTTAAGATTGTCACGGTGAGGCGGCCCCCTACCGGTCGCCTCCATCCACAGCGGCTGTTGTTGTTGTTGTTGTTTTGTGACGTCGTGTGCGTCCCCTGAGGGTCATTTGTTTGCCTATATATGTCTTGTCTTTGTACCAGCTGGTCATTATATCCTTAATTTTGAGATATTGCACGGGTTTTTGGTTTGCACACTTTCTATTAAACCATCCTCTTTCCCTGAGACTTGGCATGATCGCTTCCTTTTTAGTTGCTCACCCCTGCCCGTCACAGAATGACCAGCCACTTTTTGGAAGCTGCCAGTCTCCTTTACTTTCTCCTTCATTCGTGGTCATGTCTCGTGGTAAGTGTTTGTCTGCGTGGTGTTTTTGTCTTACTGTCTCCAAATTTTCACAAGCTTACTCGAAGAGTTCTGTAAATAGCATTATAGAGGCATCGGCTCCTAGTGTAAATGTGGATGAACTAGTAGCTCTGTTTCATTCATCTTGTTCCACTATTCTTGACTCTGTTGCTCCCTTTAAAACCAGACAGATTAAATCTAAATCTCAGCCATGGTTAAATAATTCTACCCAAGCCCTTAGACGTAAATGTAGATGTGCTGAAAGGAAATAGAAAAAGGAGAAGCTGCAGGTCTCTTTGGACATTTTAAAACACTGTCTGACTGATTTTCAAAATGCTGTAAAAGCAAAAAATCACTATAGACCTAAAGTTTTGTTTAATACCTTAAATGCTGTCCTAAAGGCACCACCCATCACTCTTGTGGAATCACCCAAAATTTGTGAGGATTTCTTGCAAGTCTTCATTGATAAGATTGATAAGGGCTAATATAAGCCCCCCCCCCCCCCCCCCCCCGGAAATGATAAACCAGTAGATGTAGTAGGTTCTGCTGTTTTCAATCAGTTTGAACCTGTCTTTCTTTTGGATATTAAAGATATGGTCTCTCAGATGAAACCCTCAACATCTCCATGTGATATTATTCCTACCCGCCTTATTAAAAAGGCTTTTGATATAATAGGGCCAGGTATTGCATTAATCCTAAATGCAAGCTTATCTTCGGGCATGGTTCCAGCCTGTTGTAAACAAGCTGTCATTCAGCCAATTTTGAAAAAACAAAACCTAAATCCAAACATCCTCAGTAATTTCCGGCCAATCTCCAAATTAAGTTTTATTTCTAAATTACTTGAAAAATCAGTATTTCAGCAAATAACATACCTATTAGAAAATGAAATCTTTGAGGAATTTCAGTCTGGTTTTAAAGCACTTCATAGTACAGAGTCTGCGTTGCTAAGGGTGACAAATGACTTATTGTTAGCAACCGATTCAGGAAATGTATGTTTCTTTTAGACCTCGGTGCTGCGTTTGATACTGTCGACCATGGCATTTTGCTTAAACGACTTGAGCTTATGGTTGGTTTTCAGGGAACCGTCCTAGATTGGTTTAGATCTTACCTGAGTAATAGGACTTTTAGGATAAATGTGGGAAATTGTTATTCATCTATCGCCAGCCTGAGATGCGGGGTTCCACAGGGTTTTATTTGGGGGCCTGCCTTTTTTTCACTGTATATTATTAGGAAACACAATATAGCATTCCATTGTTATGCCGATTACACCCAGCTTTACATGCCCTTCAAGCCTAATGATCTCACAGCCGTAACTCGGCTAAGTGAATGCTTAAAGGAGATAAATTCATGGATGGCTATTAATTTTCTCCAACTAAATGAACAAAAATCAGAAATGCTTTTATTTGGCCCCAGCTAAAGCTGTTGAAACAGCTTCACAAAGAGCAAATTATCTGTCACGTTGAGGACCCCGGCCCCTCCCTTCTTGGCGTGTGTAAATGTTGTCCACGTGCTTTGTCTGCGTCAGCGGAACTCCGTGGTTATGGCTATGTTGTGTGAATAATGTGTCTCACCTGTGAATCGTCTCGTAATCACATGGGGCTAATGTGGTCTATCTATTTAATGTGCGCTCGCGCAGTGTCCTGTGCTCGTCGTTGTCTGAGTCTACACGTTAGAAAAGGGAAAGAAAAGAAAAGGGACCACATCACCCCTGTTTTAGTTTCTTTGCACTGGCTTCCTGTTTACCACAGAATTCATTTTAATATTCTTTTATTTGTTTTTAAAGCCTTACATGGGCAAGCGCCATCATATATTAAGGACCTGCTCTGTCCTTATTCTGTCCCACGGTCTCTGAGGTCCTCTGACCAACTATTGTTGACTATTCCTCATTCTCGTTTGAAGCTGAGAGGTGATCGAGCTTTTTCAGTTGCAGCTCCGAGATTATGGAATAGTCTTCCCTTCGAGGTTAGATCTGCTCCATCTCTTACAACCTTCAAGTCGAGACTTAAAACACATCTTTTTACCTTGGCCTTTTAAACCTGTATATTTATCTTACATGGTGTATTTGTATGTATTTTAAATGTTTCTATGCTATGTATAAATGTGTTTTTCATTTGAGTTGGGCGTATATTGTACTTTTTAGCCTTTGTACAGCACTTTGGTTGACTCTGTCATATAAAATGTGCTTTATAAATAAACTTACTTACTTCATGATGTTTTGGATTGGCCAGTAAGGAAGTAACACTGGATTCAGCTGTTTTCTGTGCCTCTACATTATTGACAGCACGAGATAGTGTATCTTTTCCAGGTGTGTACAGGAAGCCACTACCGAAATGCGGGAGACTCCCGCAGCTTCAGGGAGACTTGGGATGTCTGCGAGGAACACTGAGATGAGGAGAGACGAGCCTTTCCAGAGATCCATCCTGGGCCAGCCACCTCCTGCCTAACCAGATATGATGGAGGACCTACCCACCGCCCTGACAAACCAGTTTTTCCAAAAGTGTGAGATGTTTTGTCTGTTTTTTGTGTGGCATTGGCTGCTGTGTGTTTCGAAAAAAGAGACAGTTTCAGAAATTGAGTCTTAGCGGCTGCAAAAAACTGTAAGCTGTTCATGCATCCACAAGGTATTTTACTGCCCTCTAGTGGAAAGTCCAAAACATTTAATTCCTCAAACACACACACACACACACACAGTTGACTCACTCTGTAATGCTGCATTACGTATTTATTTAATGATCTTAAGCTTTAGGAGATCTTCATAAAGAGTGCTGTGTCTTTTTATAGCCCAATAACAAAATTCTCATAGGTTTCAGCAATCATCACTAAAAATATTCCCATTGAAGCAAGCATTGCATCCTGTAGCATCACAGCGATAAAGATTAATCTTATTGTTTACTTTGGAAAATAATTGATGACGCTGTTCTCTGTTTTGTGTGTCATTGGGATAAATTCTATTGAAAACAAAAGCATGTGGACCATGATGATTTCGGAATATGTTGAGGTCATTGAGAATATTACGTGGTTTTGCAGCACATAAGCAGGTTTTGAGGCAGGGTGAGTTAAAGGTGTAGAAAACCACACAGCCGTTTTTACGCTGGTTCAGGAGGTTTTGCATAGGAGAGACACCCGTCTCTCCGGGCCTCAGCAGCCGGAATTCAGAGTGATTTTTACCCTTTGGCTTTGCCCCAATCATTGTGTTGCTTTGATAAATGTTTCTTTCTTTTAAGATCTTTGTGACATTTTCTGGGTCATTATCTGCAAGGAATTTCTGACCTAGCTTAACTTTAGTACACTGAACAGCTGGAATATTGATGGCCACTGCATACTGAACATTCCTAGCAGGACTAAACCTGTAATGAACAAAAGAGTTTAATCGACATATTATAATTCACAAAAAATACTATGAGAATTTTATTATTATTCTGTATAATTCATGTGGTGCCTGTTTTACATCATTTGTATTTGACAATGTTTTGCTTACTTTTCCTCAATGTAATTGATAATGTGAGACAAGGTCTTCTGGTCTACATTTTGGGTGGTCTGGTCCACATTTTGGGTATTTTGGTCCACATTTTGGATGTTATGGTCCACATTTTGAGCCTCAGTTCCAATCACGTATGAGAAGAGAACACAGAGCAGGAAGCAACCTCTCAGAACTCCGCGGAACACCTGCAGTGACACCACCATACCAAAGACATGAAGAGCACCAGCACTGACTATAACTGCAACCCAGTGCAAACTGAGGTCATACATTACCATACTAGTAATGCTGGGTGTGCCATGGTTCTTGGGAAACCTGACATTTTCTTGAAAATGTATGCTAACAGGTCTAACATCAAAATTCAAAATTGGTTGACCCAATTTGACTGCACAGTGTTGTGGAAGAGTTCAGTTCTAAAGTATAAAGTTCTGGATATACTACAGGGTTTGATGTATTTGATAATGCTATACAGTCAGGTCACAACTTGTAGGTCTCATATATACTTCAGAGGACGCAAAAATGGATGTGATTTTGTACCAATCTAGGAACTTGTTCAACTACAGTAACATAAAGAGACAGGTGTAGATATTTTTAGATTGAAATAACTTACCATGATTTTTCGTTGGACACTGCAGAGCAAATCGGGATGAGAAAGCAGAACTGAGACTCTTTATGTCTCGGTAAGGAGTGATGAGCAGGAGGATCTGGTGCAGATTTATACTGATCATAACCCCGCCCCAGAAAGAGAAGAAAGCATGTAGTGGAAAATTATGTGTGGTGTCCAACTAGTGGTGTTGAGAATAACATGACTGTGTGTGACCAATGAGAACAGCACACGAGAGACCTGTAGTGTTGAAGTGGGACTAGTACTGAGAGTAAAGAAACTGCACAATTGCACAAACAGATGGTTATGTCTAGTGATTATCTGATCTCCTGTTTAATATATATATATATATATATATATATATATATATATATATATATATATATATATATATATATATATATATACTGTACATATAGTTTATTTATATATACTATATACACATTTATACACACACACACACACACACACACACACATATATGTATATATATATATATATATATACTGTATATATAGTTTATTTATATATACTATATACACATTTATACACACACACACACATATATGTATATATATATACTGTATATATAGTTTATTTATATATACTATATATACACACACACACACACATATATATATATATATATATATATATATATATATATATATATATATATATATATATATATATATATATATATATGTATATACACACACACATACTTAAATAAGAAAGTGATCAAAAGTGTTGAGTTTCTCTTGAGCAGCCAAACCCAAAGATTGTTTTTCTCTCCTGTCTCCCACATACTTGCTTTCTTGTTTGCAAGAAATCCCAGTAAACTCCTTGACAGTGGTGCTTAACAATCTGGAATAGCTATTTACTGTCTCCCAATGTAGGGCCCAGTTTGACTAACTACTGACTACTGTAGTCATTATGCTACCATGTGGGCAGCCAATCATAACGTGCACGCATTTTGATTTGCTTTGCACATGCTGCTGTTTTGTTGTGTCTTGTTTCTGATGATGTATGACTTTCCACAGCCCAGATCTAACACTGACAATGAAACAAGGCACTGAAGTTGAAGCCACAACGATGAGGCAACAGACGCAGGTGATAAAAAAGAAAACACTTTGTTAGAGAGAAAAACTTTGTTTATACAACAATGTGTCTCTGACTCTCATGCTGATATCTTTCACAAACCATTCACACAAACCTATCACACACACACGCACGCCTTTTTCTCTTCCTTGATGCCCTGATCCCCACCCCCACCAACTCTGGTGTGCTGCTATGATTATTAATATTCTCATTTGTATGTATATGAATAACTACATCAACAACAATCAGCTATTCAGCTATCAAAAAATATCTTCAGAATTCCGACTCACACAAAACCAGGCATGACTATGGCAAAATGAACTAAAAAACAATTAAACCACCAACACCAGCCATGTAATGTGTTTACACACGTGAACAAGGAGAGAGAAAAGAGTGAACAGGGAAACAGCTAGGTGAATAACATGTGACATGTGTACATGCAGGTGTGTCTGAGTCAATGTGTGTGTGACAGTGAGGATGTGTGTGTGAGGTTGATTAAATGGCAGGTATATTTATGAATATTTATGGAGAGAGGGCTTTATTAAAAGGGCCCCAGTCTAAAACATTGAGTGATGTTGGATATGTTCTATAAAAGTGAGTCCCACTGCATCATGGTCTTTTTCCTAAGCTGTAAGTTCAGTACACTTTTCCTCTGTGATAGTGATGGGAATATGTGCAATGCAAAATAAACCCAACCCTAAAAGAAAAATAATGAATGCAAGCACAAAAGATGCGGAAAACTCAACTCAACGTAAAAAGAAACAAAAGATGCCAGGGGAAGTAACCGGCTGGCTGGCAAACGCTGCTATGAACAGAAAACCCTTCCCAAAACAAAAGCAGAACTGGACAGGTAGATAACAACGTGAGAGAGACCAGGAAGTGGTGCAGGAGGTAAGTACTCGAATAAGTAAAAGATGAGAGTGAGAGAGAATGGTGACGAGTCACCAGCAATGCAACACAAGACCAACAAGGAGAAAACTGGCTGAGCAACAATCAGCATGGAGACCAAACGATTCAGCAGTGAACTGCCACAACTCTCTCCCTAAAGTAGGGAGGGAGACAGCTGCGGCAGATCACTGCTGATTGCGAGGACTCTGTCTGAAACTGGCTCATGAGCTCTTCTCTGTGGCAGCCAGAGGAACCGCACTGGAGCCAGCCCTGACACAAATCCAGGAGAAGAGAAGAACAGAGGGTTTGGAGTTTGGGGGAGAACTTTTAAGACTGCCTATTTACAGTTTTTCTGAGTTGCCAAGACACATTTCCGGAAACCATGCATCTATTTCTCCAAACTGTAAACACAAAACCGAATTCAAACACTAAATTCACAAAACCTCTGACTCTTCCTGCAAAACCAAACTATTTCCTCAGAACAGTTCAAGCAGTGCTCAAAACCAAACAATGTTGTCAAATCAAGCCTCAAGTCAATCAAAATGAATAACAGCACTGAACATTACACACAACACTGAAAAAAGGAAAACACAATGGTCAGATCATGAACCTGTAGAAATAATCTTTATTGGCTTCAAAACAAAAATGTTGTTTAGAAAAAATGAGTAAAAATATATACAAAGAAATACATTACAACAGAAGTGCATGCAGTATCTACTCTACTGCAGCATTATGTCGAAGTGCTGGGTCAGGCCACAGGACTTCAACAACATCACAGGCCACATTCTCCCTGGCCAGGCAGCGTGGAAAATAACTTCTAGTATGCCGGATCCATGCTTGGCATGCATCCACACCTATGTCATTACAGGCCAGTTCCATGGCCTGCAAGAGATTTTCACTGGTGTAGGGTTGCCGGTCATAGACCTTCCAATGCCATGAACGCTTTGCCTTATGCCTGTTGCCATTTTGAGAACATCTGTGCTTATTCTTGCTGCTGTAGTTCTGTTTACAGGTCGTCCAACAGATGGCGCTGTGATGACAATAGTTGGGTTGTCACTCAACTTCTTATTTAGAGGTGAGATTGGTGGAAGGTTCATCAGCATGTGGTTGTCTTGTGCAGTAGGCGCCATGTGGTAACGGAAGATGGGGTTTTTTTATGTTCTTTTTTAGCTTTTGTGGTTGGCAAGTTGTTAGAAACAAGGCCTATTGAGTTAAAATTGAACTGTGGTTCTTGAAAAGGGCCTTATGAGATAGTTCTGAACACTGTGGTAGGTTCTCTTTAGTAGGACCTTTTAAATCACTAGCTTTACAGTTTTTCTCGATTCTTTACACACATTGTCTGAAAGCATGCCTCATACTCTCAGAACTCTACACACAAATAAAAAAACGCACACACAATGGGCAAAACCCTCCAGTTCTCTTTCAAAATGAAACTTTACATTCAGAACAATGTTATCTCTTTTTAAAATGGTATTTTGTTCACAGATGACACACACAAACCATCATATGAATAGACATTTTTAAGAACCAGTTGAACACTGATGTGCTCAATGTAAAACTGTCACGTAGGGCAACGCCCCCTCTCGTAGCTGTCACTCTGGGTTCCTTCATGTCTGTGTTCCCTGCCTGTTTGTCCCGCCCTGCTCGTTGGTTTTGATGGATTCCTTGTTTGTTACCACGCCCCTGTGTCATTGTCATCACCTGTCCCTAGTTTAGTCCTGTGTATATTAGTCCCTGTGTCTCCCAGGTCTAGTTATTGGTTTTTTTGTTTTCTCTGTGTTTTGCATGTTCGCCTTAGTGCTGCTGTTCCGTGAGTTTTCCTTGTTGTGTTCGCTATGTCTGTCCATATTTCGTGTCCTGACTGCCTGCCCGATATGACCTGCGCCTGCTATTACGACCCTGATTATGGAATTTCCTTGAATAAATCTCGCTCTCCTCAGCGTTTGTGTCCGCCTCCCTGTTCTGCCCCACGCAGAACGTTACAAAAACACTAAGATGAATGGAAAACACTTCTTCTCCATTCATCATAATGACTTAGGCCTTTTTTTTGTTCAGTGTTACACTTACTACAGACAGGAAATACATAAGTGTGTTGTAAAATATTTTAGAATAGTGTTTTTATACTCAGAACACACATACACAGTAACAAATATATATATATTTTTCCCACAAAAGCAATGTACACAGTGTACATCCCACCCAACACAAAGTTGCATATACAGTGGTCTACATACAAAACAACAGAAGAATTTACTGTATACAGTTACAGTTAAAAAAACTATGTTGCACCCTCTCTTCTGTTTCGGTCTGGCCACAGCACCTCATTCACATCACAAACAATGTTTTCTCTGGCCAACCAGCGGGGGAAATATCGACTAGCATGGCGAATCCAGCCATGAAAAGCATCAACTGCTATATCTCCACATGCATCTTCCATAGCTTGGTGAAGGGGTATACGTGTTCGTGAATGTAGCTCATACACTTTCCATCTCCAGGCAGAAAAAAAATCCTCAATAAGATTGAGGAATGGAGAATATGGAGGGAGATAAACAACTGAAAACGTGGGTGGGCAGTGAACCAATTATGAACCACAGCAGCCCGGTGGAAACTTACATTGTCCCAAACGACAACGTACCTGAGCTGCTCTGGACCGTCTATCTGATCTGGTGGAATGAGTGTGTTGTGTAGGGTGTCCAGGAATGTGATTAGATGAGCAGTGTTGTAGGGGCCAAGGGTAGCATGGTGATGGATGAGGCCGTTGTGGGTAATCGCTGCACACATAGTGATGTTCCCTCCGCGCTGGCCAGGGACTTCAACAATGGCACGCTGGCCGATGATATTCCTTCCCCTCCTTCGTCTTCGTCATCAATGAAGATGAATTGGTGCTCCACTGCGTCCACCTCTAGCTCAAAGATTCTCTGAAACACACATGACAGTATCAAAAATAGACATGGAGGAGCAGGGTTGCCAACTCTCACGTATTGAGCGTGAGACACACGCATTTGACCGTTTCACATGCTCTCACTCCACACTTCCAATATTTCACGCCGAAAAAAAAATCCAGTTTATTTACCTCTGATCCACATATATGATTCAATGAGTTACTAGTTCACTCTGGCCACCGGCTTTTGACAGATCGAGATATAACACTCAATTTGTGTCCATTACACTCGCCACCTCCTCGGTCACCCTGTAGACCTGCTTCATCTTCAGATTATTTCTGCGCAAGACACGGTCCAGCGTTGATAAGCTTACCCTATCAATATTTTAAAATATCTTGTTGTTTTCTATTATTTTTCTTTGTATTTGCCATAATGTTATAGCATTATTTTCTAGGACCATGTTCAGGATTTCAGTTTCCTGTTCAGGAGACAAAAGACGTTTCCATCCACCTCATAATACAAATAGTAAAATACTGTAAATACTGTGATTATAGAATATAAACAAAAACTAAATATGAGGTTCGACAGGAACTTTGAAATCTCCAGTCTGTTAAGTGTGTTGCAGATCCAAACCTGTACGGACCTCCCAGGCGACCCCAAACCATCCCGACGGCCCCACCCACTCCCATCGACGTCAAACCCCCGATACCCGTGAGACGTACCAAGAACACTCCAGCACGCCCAGTCAGCCCAGTGGCTTCGCACACGAGATCACAAGACGTGCAAGACGCAACAGCCGGACCAAGCCAAGGACGGATGGTCCACGTCAGCGAACCGCCCCTGCCCCCACCTCCAGAGTAGAAGTGGACAGGATGAGCCTATGCTTGTTATGAGAACATGGTTGCAGATTTACAGGAAGTCGTAAAGCAGTTCAAATACCCTGGTGACATTGGGGATCGTAAGTTTGCAGATGAACTGGATATGTTCTGCTGTGAGTTCAGGCCGACGTCACATGAGGGCAGCACGGTGGCTTGGCGGTTAGCACGTTTGCCTCTCAGCACTGGGGTCTTGGGTTCAAGTCCCTATCTGAGTGGAGTTTCTATGTTCTCCCCGTGCCTGCGTGGGTTATCTCCGGTTTCCTCCCAGAGTCCAAAAACATGGAGCTTAGGTAAATTGGCAGTCCCAAAAATTCTCCCTGAGTGTGTGTCTGTGTCTCTCCATGAGTGTTTGTCTGTGTCTCTCTCTGTTCAATAAAAACAAGTTGTTGTCTGTGTGTGTGTGTGCTTGTATGCCCAGTGGCGGATGGTGCTCTGTCACTAGGGTCTGTCCTCTCTCCCCTTCCTGCACCCCAATCAGTCAAGGAATTTCCCACAAAGACAGGATAAGCGTGATAAGCAAGGTCGGCAAAGTCGAGGTGGGGACTGATGGTCGGAGGGGTCGACTGGTGATGTTCCGGAAGGGTCAGGTAAGACACAAACTTTTATGACTGAATTTATAGATGTTGATGACAGCGATAAAGTGATTAATTCTGCTACTGGGATTATGCAAAATAATTATGAACTGTCATGTGGGGGGGACATATGCTGTTTATGAGACAAATGCTGCTGCAGATGTACTATGTTAAATGTTATGGTGGGGGGAATTGAGATGGCAGGTATCTCCAGTCTGTTGGTGCGTCAGGTGTGCCTATAGCTGAACACTTCTCTTTCCGGCTTTCGCACTTTATCTCTGCTCCTGCACTCCCTCTGTTTCAGCTAGCTTAACTTCTTTGTCTCGTCTTAGTTTCCTGACGTGGTTTTCGAACTTTGGCAAAGAAAATGGATTTGATCAAGTGGTCCCTCAACACAATTGGTATGATTTTTTCCACGTGGAGTCATGGTGTGGGAGAACCCACATGTCTGGACGGACCGTCCTCATCTGGATATGTGTTTGGCTCAGGGGGGACGTGGCGTAGTTTGTGTCTTGCGCCTCTCTCCCTGGAAGATGTTGAGGACGTGTTCTTATTTGGAACTTTGATCACTGGGATTCTGCTGATTGGATTAGGCGGATTTGGATTTGGATTTGCCCTGGTGTATCGGGAAATTAAAAGAGTGGGGTCAGTTATCGAACGCCCACGAAAATTGCCCAACTTGATTGATGCGGTGGGTAGAGCTGTTGGAACTGTTGGAACTGTTGAAACACAGACTGTGACTTTTAAAAAGCTGGATTTGATCATGGATGGAATCAATGCTCTACACGTGAAGCTGGATCAGCTGGGAGACCGCTGACTTAAGGGGAGTTTGTGTGTTCAAACACTCAAGGACAAGCTCCCTGCTAAATTCTTCATTCATGATTATCTGCATTGGCGCCCAAACAAATTTCTCCCGGAAGGTCATCGTCTTGGTTACCTGCTCCTACCCCGACACAGAGACTGTCAGAGATGGCTTTCGCCTTCCACCACGAACTTTGACACAAAGACTGTGTGCCAGGCCTCTGGCTCCCCCCTCCCTATCTGAATGGATCTCGCCTCTCACTGCTTACTGTCTGTGTTATCAATGCTGTATGTGCTATGGGGATTTTTTGCATGCACACAGACTGTTGTCTTGTTTGTGAGAATAATCTGTGGTCATATTTTTTTGTCTCCTCCTAATGTCTATCTCTATGTTTCTCCCTAATCTGTACGGCGGCACCCTGAAGTGTGGCCACTCTAGGTTCTCGGTGCTTTACACCGGGGTCCTGGGGAAACTGAATTTCCCATTCGTGGGATCAATAAAGGTTTATCTTATCTTATCTTATTTTTCTGCACCCCTCTCTTGTACATTGCAGGAGACGGGGACTAAATTTAGGTTTAGCTTCCTGATATCTAGGGTGTGTCCAATAAATCTGCTTGGAAGAGATTTAATGTGTCAGCTAGGTATTCAGATAAAAAGGGCCGGATGGCCTGAGAGTTGAATTACCTGATTCAAGCTGTACATCTTGCTTTAGAGCCGCTCTGTTATGCATACGAGTGGCAGCTGAGCACCTGTCCCACTGGGAAAATTAAGACAGAACTGATAACATTTGCACAAAATGCTATTAACCCCACGGGCACTGTGTTTATGGACCCGTGTATGTTGCATTGCACAGCTTACACACATGAGAGAGGACCAGATGTAGGTTATGAGAAAAAATGGTTCAGAAAGCGTGAACAGGGTGAAATGCTGGTGTTAAAACAGATGTTTTGGGGTCAACACATGGGAGTGCTGGAGGTTGATTTGAGCAGAGCAGAGCAGGCTATGTTTCAAATGATAAACAGTGTGGCACATGTTTCTTTGGTCGAACCCACTGATTGGCAGTGGGGTGATTTGGGGGTGTGGCTGGAGCGAGTGTTGTGTGCGCATGACTGGGATAGTGGGTGTGATGATGTGCGGTACAGTGCATCAACGGACGTTTTTTGTAAACCTCTGAACTGGGTAGTCATAGTGGGGGGGGGGGGGGGGTAGAGCTGCGTCTGGGCAAGCTGCCAACATTCCATTGTCCAAAGATAGAGGGTGTGTGTGTGGGAATGGAGCAGGTCTCTGGGGCGCTGTGGTCTAAGGGTAAGTGTGATGTGGGCTTAATCAGGGGATGTGACCCTGTGAGAATCACACCTAAGTCGAACTTCAGGCCTTGTAAACCACAGTATCCCTTGAAGCAGGAAGCAGTCCAGGAGATACGACCAGTCTTTGAGGCATTGTTGAAGGTGGGGGTAATTGTTCCATTGTTCCATAGGGGGCCTGGTGAACTGGAAGAGTGAACGTAGCTGTGAACGTAGCTGTGGTACAGAGAGCACCGTTGGTTCCGAACCATTATACACTTTTGTTACAGGGCCCACCTGACAGTAAGTGGTTTTCAGTTGTTGATTTGGCCAATGCCTTCTTTTCTGTACCGGTACATGCAGACTAGGGATGTCTTCAACTAAGGATTTTCATCCTTGGCTTTATTGGCTTGGTTGGCTTTATTCAGCTTTTATTTATTGTGACGGGCGGTGTGAGCAACTGAAAATGAAGCGATCACGCCAAGTCTCAGGGAAAAAGGATGTTTTAATAGAAAGTGTGCTCAGCATACTTAGCCTCACTGATAGAGAAAAATAAAAACAATCCTAGATTTCTTTTTAATACTATTTCTAAACTTACAAAAAATCAAGCAGGCACAGAACCTCAGATTCCAGTAAACCTCACTAGTAATGTATTTATAGATTTCTTTGATAATAAAATAGAGAATATTAGACAAAATATAAAACCCTTTATTAGCAATACAACTGGTATGTCATCTGGTTTGGTTGATATTGATTTAAATTACATACCGGGAGAAAAACTTGATGCTTTTCATCCACTCCCAAAATCAGAATTAGAGAAAATAATTTCTTCCTTAAATTGTACTACCTGCACATTAGACTCAGTTCCCTCAAAGTTATTAAAAGAGGTATTACCAGCTGTAACTGAACCTCTTCTAACTATAGTTAACTCATCCATTACAATAGGTCACATGCCCAAATCATGTAAATTAGCAATTATCAAACCTCTGATCAAGAAACCAAATCTTGATCCGACTGTGCTATCTAATTATAGACCCATTTCAAACACATCATTTATATCTAAGATCATAGAAAAAGCTGTTGCCCAGCAATTATGCCTATATCTGCATATGAATAACACATTTGAAAAGTTCCAATCTGGTTTTAGGCCCCATCACAGTACTGAAACAGCATTAGTTAAAGTAACAAATGATCTCCTCCTTGCATCAGATCAAGGCTATGTATCACTGTTAGTGCTTCTTGATCTTAGTGCAGCTTTCGACACAATTGATCATAGGATCTTGCTAGAAAGGTTAGAACGCTGGGTTGGAGTCTCAGGCACAGCCCTTTCATGGTTTCAGTCTTACTTAACAAATCGCTATCAGTTTGTAGAGCTCAATAATATTTCATCCAAACATACAATGGTTAAATATGGGGTCCCGCAAGGCTCCATCTTAGGACCACTATTATTTACATTATATATGCTACCATTGGGCACAGTTATAAACAAACATGGTGTCAACTTTCACTGCTATGCGGATGACACTCAACTTTACATATCAGCCAAACCCGATGACAAACTCAGTTTAGGAAAAATTGAGGCCTGTGTAAGAGATATTAAATGCTGGATGTCTCTAAACTTCCTACAATTAAATGAGGACAAAACAGAAGTTCTCCTTGTGGGCCCTAAGGCCGCAAGACAGAAAATTCCAAATTTAATGCTTAATCTTGCAGACTATCCCATTACACCTGGCACAGTAGCCAAAAACCTAGGCGTCATACTCGACTCCGACCTATCATTTGATAAATATATAGATAATACTACTAGGATAGCTTTTCTACATCTCCGCAACATTGCCAAATTAAGAAATGCATTATCACAGGATGATGCAGAAAAATTGGTGCACGCCTTTGTTAGCTCTAGACTAGACTACTGCAATTCACTACTGTCAGGATGTTCAAATAGGAATCTAAATAAACTTCAAGTAGTTCAAAATGCCGCAGCTAGAGTTCTGACCAGAACTAGAAAATTTCAGCATATTAGACCAGTCCTATCAGCCCTGCATTGGCTCCCAGTTAAATTTCGTATTGATTTTAAAATTCTATTATTAGCATATAAAGCACTACACGGGCTTGCTCCTGAATACCTCCAGGAACTTATTTCCTACTATGAACCCCCACGTCAACTAAGATCACAGGGTGCTGGTCTGTTATTAGTTCCACAAATTAACAAGGTAACAGCAGGGGGAAGAGCCTTTTCTTATAAGGCCCCCCAGCTTTGGAATAATCTTCCTAAATGTGTCCGGGACTCTGACACAGTCACAATCTTTAAATCTAGGTTGAAAACCCACTTATTTAGTCTAGCATTTGATAATTAATATCCCCCTTAGATAAAGGTACAGATCCAGGGGTTCATAGACGAAGGGTTTTATGGTAGACTGGGGTGCTGGTGCTGTCATCCTGTCACTGCTCGTGGTCACTCAAGTTTGTTGACAGTGCAGTGGACGGATGCCATTGTCTCAGAATGCCCCCAAGCCTATGTTACCTTCTGGTTCTGCCTTTTTTTAGCTAGGCTGTAATAATTTAACTTAGTGCCGGAGTTGCTGCCACACTCCAGAAATGTTTATAATTTTACCTGTCCTGTATATGTCCTCATACAGAGCTAATTTTCCCTGTTTCATTTCTCCACATGGCTGCCCGCCTGCTTGAGGTATAATGAGATGAGGAGAGACAAGCGATCCATCCTGGCCGGCCACCTCCTGCCTAACCGGATGCCTACACCATGATGGACATTATTACATCTTTTTCGGTCTAAATGGACATTATTGCATCTTTTACATTCTGTCTACATTCTGTCTATATTGTTGTTGTTGTCATGGTGACCGGTGTCGGCCAGAGGAGGATGGGCTCCCCCCCTGAGTCTTGGTTCCTCTCAAGGTTTCTTCCTCATGCAAAAACTAGGGAGTTTTTCCTTGCCACTGTCGCCCTTGGCTTGCTCACTGGGGGCTAGGACTCGGCACTTGTAAAGCTGCTTTGTGACAACAACTGTTGTAAAAAGCGCTATATAAATAAAATTTGATTGATTGATTGATTGAAAGTGTGCAAACCAAAACCCGTGCAAAAGATCCAAATTAAGGATATAATGACCAGCAGTCAACTGGTACAAAGACAAGACATATATAGGCAAACAAACGACCCTCAGGTGAGACGGATCACGGGCTCCGCCCACCTGAGGGACGCACATGACATCACCAAACAATAACAACAACAGCCGCTGTGGACAGAGGCGGCCGGTAGGGGGCCGCCTCACCGTGACATTTATTCACATTTTTTTTATGAAAAAAAAAAGTCACAGTCAGTGCGCATATCAAACTGTCAGACAGGCACTGTGCAAAATGTCAAAAATATTTTAAATAAAATATGCCTGCCTGAAAATATAAAAAATGCCACACAACAGCATTTTATAATTATAAATTATAAGTAAAGGTTCAAGTAACGGGGTTTAAAAAGCAAACAACAACAAAAAATGTTTATAGGCCTACTTGCCGAGACGCACCGCGACGAGACGAGATGACACTGTAACAGTGGTTTTACATGTACTGTACCACTGCGCATGCGCACTCTTGTTGGGTATCCTGCGCGGGACTGCGAGCTAGTTGTAGCATAGCCTCCGGTCTGCTGTGTCTACCCTGAGTTATCTGGACAGTAATGGTGAGATGCGTGGGTGACTCCTGCCCTATTAAACACCACTTTTACCCCGCACGGTGTGTGTCCTGTGTGTGTGCCTCCAGAGAAGCCAGGAACTAGTGTATTTTCCCTGCTGGCTCCTTCGCTACACGCTTTTCACCCATTACAACACGACCGAAACGACAAACGGCTGAACTGTTTTTTTTTTTTTTTTTGCCTTACGCGTTTTAAATGGTATGCCATGTTGGTTGTTGTCTTGTGAAATGAAAGACGTTGATGACATAACTTGCACTTTACTTTGTTTGATTCATCTTTATCTTTTTCAAAATACTCCCACACTTTTGAAGTTTTTTTAGTAGCCATTATAATCTCGGCAGATGCTGACTATCCTGACTAGCCCTTTAATGAATTTGTACCGGCTCCCCCGGTCAACAAATTACGTTCGCAACAAATTTGTTTGGGTGATATGGGACAGGTGGGGCATGGAATTTCCCCTTCTTCTGAGGTGGGGAATGATAGAAAAAGTTTGAGAACCACTGCACTAGTTACACTTTACTATAGTTACATTACAAAGCATTACAAAGAATGAGGCTGTCATTCTCATATCCTCCTGCAGCCTCCGGTCTCCTTACACCAGTCAAGTCCCAGGTGAGCCATCAGCAGTCTTCTCAACTCGCCGGTGTTACGTTTGAATTATTGACATAACTGGTGGACCTGCCTGACGAACTTCTCTCCGCCCACGTCTCTAGGGTTGTCTATCTGTCACATGACTTATTTGATGTCGGACACAGTCCATGGGCGGTGGACCAACATGAGTCCTTCATGGCTTGCCACCTCTACCATTGGCATCTGGTGGGTCTCTTGTCTCTCCTTTTTCTGTTTTTTGCTTTCTAATGAGGCCTGCGTTTCGAAATTTGGCCCCCCGGCCGCGCGAGCTCACAACCTTGCTTTTCTCCTGTTTCCTGCTCACTATCTGTGTCGTAACCGCTGTAATCTTCTGGGCTGGTGCTCATGATGATGATGATGATTGCAGCACCAGCAGCTGGTTTGGTGCTGCTGATGATAGCACCACCAGTGGTAGTGCCTGCGCTGCTGTGTGTGTGTGTGTGATAGAAGACACTGACGTATCAATTGTACACAGAAAAAGCTGATGGGTCAGCAGAGGAATGACAGGCAGATAACCAGTGTTGGGAACGTTACTTTAAAAAAGTAATTAGTTATAGTTACTCACTACTTGTTCAAAAAAGTAACTGAGTTAGTAACTGAATTACTCTATAATAAAAATAACTCGTTACCAGGGAAAGTAACTATTTGCACTACAGTTAAAAAAAGTTATATGCTAATGAATAAGGATTTTTTTTGAAAAAGCAGTTTTCACAGTCAGTTCAAATGAGTAGATCAGAAAGGTGTTTAACTTTTGATATTTATTGTAACGTCAACGGCATTGTAACGACAGGAAAAGTAATTAATTATATTATCCCATTACTGACAAAATGACGCCGTTACCTAACATTGCACAACATTGCACAACGTTATTCACAACATTGCAGATAACATAGTGCTTTCCGTCTCTGCACATTCCTCTGATGCAGGTTACAATAAACACACACATAAAAAAATACATAATTACATACTGAATCACACTATTCACAGTCCTTCTGCTAATCAGAATGACATGTACATAAATCTTTACTAACCACCCCAAGCTGTCTGTGTGTGTGCATGAGAGCATGCACGTGTGTGTGTGTGATTACCAGAGGGCTGTGGATCACACATGCCCAAAGCGGTGTGCAGCCCTAGCCCGGCACCCAGTTGGGGTTAGGTGCCTTGCTCAAGGGCACCTCAGTCATGACCTTAGGTCTGGGAATCAAACCCACAACCCTCCGGTCACAACACCAGTTCCCTAACCACCAGGCCATGACTGCCCTAACACCCCTTGCTATGCTCTCCTATATTCAAGTTCTTAAAATGTAGATGAGCATTAATTACCTGACTATCCCTACAAAACTGTAGTTCTAGTCACTGGTCTAGTCCATAATTTCCAGACTTCATGGTGCCACGATCTTCTTCTACCCCTGCTATAGGCCCATAGCCACCCACCATGACACCCATGCTCAGTTTCATAATTCATCATGTCCAGTCTTGATTATATTAAGTTTTTTATATCTTGATAACTTTCTCCTGAAACTCAAAACATCCTTTTTGTTTGGCAAACCAAAACAAACTGGTCTGCTCACTTTAGTATGTCTGCTACATTCTAGAAAACTGGCCCACATCACTCCAACTCTCCATCTGTTACATTGGTTATCTATCTCACAATGCATTCAGTTTAAACTTATTTTTACATACACATCTTGGAGAACCGTACTTACTGGCCATGGGCCTCCACTAGACACAGCCAAATGAAAACATGACCGTAGTATTAAAAACGCGTCCATACCACTGTTATCATTAACGTACCCTTTCCCGGCTTGTGTTAGAATCTGAAGATGAGGTAAGAATCAGTGAGCTTCAAGAGGTAGTCACCTAAAATGGGCTTCAGGTTTGCTTTAATAGGGTTCATTAGTGGAAGCTCATTGAGAGAATGCCAAGAGTGTGCAAAGTAGTAATCAGAGCAAAGAATGGCTATTTTGAAGAAACTAGAATAGAAAACATGTTTTCAGTTATTTCACTTTTTTTGTCAAGTACATAACTCCACATGTATTCATTCATAGTTTTGATGCCTTCTACAGCACAACTAATTACAGTATACTGGTTACATCAATTGGAAGTGGAGCTTAGATAAGGGGATCTAGACCTCTGCACAGAAACTTACAATACAACAAAACGCAAACCCTTAGAAAATCAGACTATTACAACAATTTCAGACCTCTGCAACACGTAAGATATCAATATAAAATTATATATATATATATATATATATATATATATATATATATATATATATATATATATATATATATATATATATATATATATATAAAATAAAACAATTTTATACCTGCATATGGATCCTCACTCTCATTCATAGTCCATTTTGTGGACTTGTCAGACCTCTAAAACACAGCAAATTTCAGACCTTTGCAACAAAACTAAATTGTGTTGTGGATATCTGACCTACTTTGAAAAGGTCTCACTTGTTAATGAGAAAAAAACGAACATCTCTCCAAACTTAATGCAAATGGATAAATCTTTTTTACAATAAAATCTGTAGCAAAGTCCATGAATTAACTATTTAAAGCAGAGATTGAGCAGAGAGGGACTGAACATCCAGTAACAAAAGATCTCACCATATATACATTTGAAAATACATTGAGGCTGCTTCTGCCTGTACTGCCAAAGGGCAGAGACAGGCTCAACCCATTCAGTGTAGTTTGCTGTGAAAATCCCTGCCTGTATTGATTGATTCAATGTTTTTACTACATAGCAAGAGTATCAAAACATCAAACTTCATGTGTGCAACTGGAAAAAATATCACGGCAGCTATAAAAAACAAACAAACAAAAACTGTACAGAGCAGTGTACATCAGCATAGCCAAACATATCCATTCATCTAGATTATTCTATACCCCCCATACTCAAATAGCGGCCTGTGGGCCTAAAAAGGGCCGCGGGCTGTTTTGAAAAGTTTTTTTTTTTTTTTTTATGATTTTTTTTCAATCGCGCTATCCGCTCTTATTTTGAAATCGCACACCGCGATCTCAAGACCAAGCTGGGAATTGCCTCCATGGCAACAATAAACAGATATGTTTATTATTAGATAAACAATATGTTCACAATCGGTCTAATTCGAAATATGATTGTTTGATTAAAACTGTCAAGTGTAAGGGGAATTCCCATGATGTCACAAAGCAGCAACTGTATATAAACTTGCGCTGAGAGTGTCATTTGTGGGATACAGACAGGAGAGCAGTACGTGGTTTTGGATACATTTACAACATTTATTTACCACAGCATACAGGATTCAGCTACACAGATTGCTGCAGAGGTATGTATGTCTTTTGGACTTTTATGAATATGTTTTAATACGAACTGTGCCTTCCGCCAAAAAGTAGTTCCACAACAAGTGAACAGAACAGTTCCCTGGCCTATCTAAAAAATAAAATAATTATTTAGCTCAGCCTTTTCAACTGTTCCCAAATTGACCTTAAAGTGATTTTGTAAGAGCCAGACTGTGAAGCACTTTGTAGCCCACTTTATTTGTCGAATTGTATTTTGCTCATGTTAAGCCAGTTCCAGCGCGTTCAGTTGTTCTACTGTCATTGCAGTCGATCAAATAGTTTTTGTGGTAATTGTAGGTTCAGAATTTGATGTAAGTGTGGAGTCACACTTTTTCTGAGTCTGTCCAAATTGGCTGCAGGTCAAACGTTATGTTAAAAGCATCCATTTGATAAATTTTTGCAGGTTGTATAAGCACAGATACAAAAATGTTTTTTGTGTACATGCCGTTGCTTGGCAACGTGTCCGCGGAGTGATACAGGTTTAGTGTGAGAATGCAGTGCTGTTCTCAGATTGCGAGGTCGGAACTAACTGTTGTATAATGATGTTTAAATGCGGTTTTAAAAGTAGCTATAGAGTCAACGTTTGTTTTTAGAAAGAGCATCGATATTTAGTTATTTTTGACGTGCCTTATTACTGATGTGCAACCAACTCTTAAACCTTTGGAACAGTTATACATTTGGTTCAAAGAGGCGGGGTCTAGTTAAAAACTTCAAATACTTCGAATGCAAACGGGAATTGCCGAAAGAAGATGATGCGTCTCTCTGGACGTAGAAACACATCCTAGCACCAGTGGGGAACCGTCAGGGCCCTCTACGCCCTCTCAGAGGGCCTAAAATATTCTTAAAACATAAATATATATAATATAATTTATCCAATTTTATTTTATCTACATACAGTTTGACAATCGACATCTAAACAATTACAAAAATATAAGCAAATAAATTATTCAACCGTGTCTATTCATACTGTGTTGGAAGGAGGGGTTAAGTTAAGTTAACTGTGTCTCCCTCTATCAGCACTGTGATGCCCGATGCCCGATTCATATTCCGCTCCTGAGGAACACGGAGCTGTGGACCTTATTTTGCTTAAGAAGTTATCTAGTGCATATGTTATTGTTTGTTGCGTTTTTAACCTGCTTTTAAGAAGCATGTTGACCTCGCTTCTTTGCTCACACGTCTTTTATCAAAATATTTTTTATCTAAATGTAGGAATGTTAACACCACCTAATTCACAATCTCGGGACCAGATCATATGTAGTGGATCAATAAAAAATTGCGGTTGCAGTACCAGCTGCCCAGCCGCTAGCGAGCTTGGTTAATAATTCGGTTTTTAATTCGAGGACCGACGACGTCTTTCTTGTCGTAATAGTTTTGTGAAGGCATCTTTGATATTTTTACATTAACATAGTTAACCAACCATGAACGCATTTTCCTCTGTAAATCCACATAAATTGAAAAGACACATCTAAAATCCCGTTTCTCGTGGCCCAAGAGTGCGACATATTTGTTTACATGTGGTGTTTTCATCTAGTTTGTAGGTGGGTTTGGTCTTCACTTGAATTTGACAACAGGCTTCCAGTTATGGTGAGTTGTGGGTGATGAATCCAGCACCACACGCCCATGTTCATTTAAGATACAAAGATCTTTAAGAACACAGAAACAATTCTGAACCATTTTCTTATGTAGCTCATTGAAATAGCCTGGAAGAGAATTGTACTACTCGGTATTAAAAGGGATCCTCCAAAAACTTTAAATAAAAAGCAATAAATATGGAACCATAAATGGATATAAATGCTGAATGTAAAGAAAATGCTTCTTTATTCTGTTACTCTATTCAATATGGAAAGATCTTCATGTACTTTTCTAAAATGTAGTTGCATTAAGGAAATTATTAAGGATAATCTTTTAAATAAAGTAGCAGTAACTTCCAAACATTTGTAATTGTGAGTTCTGAACATTGTACTGGTTCTGGCAGTCCAACGCAGTGGATCTGAAGAAGAAGGAGGAGAAAGATGCGGAGCTGGACAGACGGATCGAGGCTCTGCGCAAGAAGAACGAGGCTTTGATGAGAAGATATCAGGTGGGTGTGCTGAAAGTTGCATGGCATTCTCCCCTTTCACTGTTTATTTCATGCGTGTTGTCTCCCAACCTCGTGGGTTTGCTGTGGAGAAGAGTACATGTATCTGTCTGGTATGTATACATTTTCAATTAAGTGAAGCACTTTTTTCGCATTTCTTCATACATGGATCATTTTAATTTTATATGCTATATGTGATTTTTGTAATGTGCATGCCAACTTGTACTTAACAAAAAACCCTATACGAGCAGAAACTGAAGGGGAAGGCAATTAATTTTTGTAACAACAGCAGAATAGGCCAGATAATTTTTATTTATTTATTTTAAATAGGTGCTATTTGTTATGATATTTATAAGTACCACTACGTTACATCCTGCAGGAAATAGAGCAAGATAAAAAGAAGGCTGAACAGGAGGGCATCGCTGTGACAACCCCCCGCAAGCCCCGCTCTCATGAGCCCGACTCGGACCGGCGGAAGATCGAGAAAGAAAACATAACTGTGACTGTTGATCTGTCCAAACTGAGTGGGGTAAGACCAGCAACGTCCATAGTTCAAAGTGGGCTTTGTGGACATGGAATGCCAAGCTGCCAAGGAGATGTTTTCAGTGCTTTTAGCATTTTGGGGCTATGCTAATGTTGGCTTTTGGATGGTATATAATGTAAAAACACCATCCAGGGAAAGTAACACACACACACAGATGGCCTGTGTAGTGGTAATTAGACTCCCTCCCTCTGGTCTATGAAGGTCAAGTGTCAGAACACACACACACCGCTGATTACGATGTCCCAGCCCTCCACACACACACCACCTATGGAAGCCCTCTGTGACAACTGCTCACTGACTCCCTCCCCCTCCTCCTCCCCCAGAATCGGAGGCCCGGTACCAAGAGCTCCGTGGACATGACTCTGTCCATGACGGGCCGAGAGCGGGCCGAGTACCTGCGCTGGAAGAAGGAGCGCAAGCAGATTGACGAGGAGAGGCTGGCTCGCCACCGCAACTCCACTGGCCAGTGGAAGCGGGAGTGGGACGCCCAGAAAACAGACACCATGTGAGTCCGGAGCCCCGGCGGCCCCTCCTCCACGCACAGCACTCGCCCCCCGCCCGGCTGCCTAACGACAGACAGCCTGTCATGGGAAATGGGCGCAGTTATAGAGTATTTTCATATGAAAAGCAAACGTGGTGTAATGGTGTTAGACAATTACAATCTGATTTTTGGGTTATTATTGGTGAGTGTGTGTGAGGGATAGAGAGAGAAGCTGGGAGGGAGTGATTCATGTTGACAGGATGCAAGTGGGATGATGAGTCACTCTGTGGTGTGTTCACAGGTTCAGTGAGGACTCGGCTGCAGCCGGAGAGGCCACACCAGAAGCAGGAAGTAGGAGAGGCAAGTTACACACACACACACACACACACACACAGCTGACCATGAGAGTGAGTAGTCGGCACTGATCATGGCATCAGTGAACATACCTGCATAAAACCTGCCTGTGAGGTCAGTTGTGTGTACATCAGGTGTACACCTTAATCAACTCCATGCACCACTTGTGATTTTGGGCTTTGTTTCTGTAGTTGGACTTCTTAACCATCCTTAGCCCATCATCATTGTAGGTGTTTAGTGACGTTCTGTGATGTCTTCTTTCAGCAGCTAGGGGGCGTAATGCCCATATACAGCAGCACAGTGGGGCTTCAGGTCAGCTTGTGGCATGGGACTGTCTCTGTGTGGCGTGTGTCTGTCACCTCACTCCACATTGACCCTGCCAAAGGACAAGCTCGTCTAACCATGCTCTCACCTACATCTGCTTCATGGTCATGCTGACCATCCTTCACTTGTAGTTGTGTCCATGGTGTTTTTATGGGGTGCTCCTCTGCAGTAATGAACTGAAGTTCATGGCGGAAGGGGAAGAATGACCTATTTTGAATGGTTGCTTTTAAAAAAAACTATTCATCTTGTGGCATACGCTCTTGAGCGGCTTTTTACGTGCCTCAGCACCTTACGTCAAAACTCGTTAGACACAAGTCCAGTCAAGACTCAATTTGCATGCTTTTCATCATAATTTCCCCTCCCCCCTCACCGAAGACTGATGTGTGCTGCTATCCATCATGATGACTTGTGGGGCCATCTGTGCCTCTGAGCTCCGGGTCTGTGCTCTCCTCTGCTGGTTTGTTGTATGCAGTCGCCTTCCAGGATCATGCAGGGCCCCTTGTAAGACTCACACTGTTTTACCTCCCCTCTCTTCCAGAGGACAGCAAGAGACCCCCCAAGGTGCCCACGTTTGGAAACTTCTTGGGGCACGGCAAGTCCAGAGAGGAGCGCCGTAGCTGTCGTGGACGAGGGAAAGGCAGGGGTCAGGGCAAGAGCTACAGGTAGTGTTCCATACTGGTCATCGGTCACTCTTCAATTAATCTATCAGCTCTACGTTTTCCTTGAAATGGGGTATTGGGAGGTGGTGACGTTATCTACAATAAATGTAAAGTATTAGTCACCGTAGCTTCAGAAATGTTGCACAAGATTAGTTTTAATTTGATGCTTAAGCGCCATCTCAGCCATGGGTTCCCAGTAAATGGGATTACAGTGGCAAGGGCAACACGGTGGCTTGGTGGTTAGCACGTTTGCCTCTCAGCACTGGGGTCTTGGGTTCAAGACCCTATCGGAGTGGAGTTTCCATGTTCTCCCTGTGTTTGCGTGGGTTTTCCCTGTGATCTCTGGTTTCCTCCCACAGTCCAAAGACATGGAAGTGAGGTAAATTGGCAGTCACTGACAAATTCTCCCTGAGTGTGTGTCTGTGTCTCTCTGTTCAATAAAAAAAAGTAGTGTCTGTGTGTGTGCATGTATGTGTGTCTGCTTGTATGCCCAGTGGTGGATGGTGTTCTGCCACTAGGGTCTGTCCACTCTCCCCTTCCTGCACCCCATTCAGTCCCCCAGGGGGCTGTGTATTCCGGTAAAGAGTACGCTGTGCGCAATTGGCTGCTGCTTCTCGCTGGTGTGTGTGATTGTTTGTTTGAGACTTGTACCTGTGTTAAATTGAACATTCATTCATTATTGTGTCTCTGTTCTCAAGCATGCATGATAACCGCTGGGAGAAGGAGAAAGAGGAGGAGAAGCCCAGAGAGGAGCATCCCAAAGCCCTATCAGAAAAGGTGAGGCTTTTGTGCTTCCAGAAGCTTGGTTGGATCCTTTCCTGAATGTTTTAACATGGTTGAGCACTTGATAATTCCCAGAGTTTAACTAATATAGTTGATATCGTCTCTGCCGATGGACTAGCCTGCAGGTGCCGTTGAGAAACTCCCTGTTAGCAGTACTGCTAATGTATTTAATTTAATGAACTCTTGGTCACCAGAAAGAACTGAAGAGCTCCAGCTCCCACGCCCCGTCCACCCCGAGCCCCAAGCAGCAGCGGACATCCGGGCCCAAGGTGGACATCCCCTCCCCACAGGAGAGCCTCAGCACCCCAGAGACCCTCAGCCCCTACATCCCTCTGGAGGACCACCAGCCCGTGTTAGACTGGGGAGAAGAGATGGAGAAAAATTATGGCTGGTGAAAAAATAAACAATTTATTTGAACATGAATTTTGCCCTAGAAGGATGAAAGGATTTTTTTGTAAAGATAAAACTGAATTTACTCTCATTTTGTAAGAGCTGCTGCTCCAGCTTGCCTGATATTCAACGTGAACCGAGTTACGTTGGAGGGTCACGCGAGGTGGGCGGAGTCGCGCGCTACGGTCACTCGCGAAAGTATAAACCTAGCTTTAATGAACCGCAGCTGACTAACACTACCAACAAGAGTGGGTGTGTCCAAGAAGAGTGGGTGTGTCCAGAGAGCTGCGCCCCGTGGAAAATCTGAAACCAGCCAATTAAACTGCAGCCTCAGATCACGTGCTTGGCAAAAGTTTATCCCTCTCCATGCACTCTCATTAGACCGGTGCCCCGCACACAGGAAGTGTGCACAATGTAAGCAATTAAATTAGTGCTGTCAATTCCAGGTGCTGCGATTGATTTTGCTCAAGCTTGCTAGATTTTTTAATTAGCAATCCAGGTAAAATTAGTGGAATGAACACAATCCAGGTAGCCTGAGCAAAATCCTGGTGAGGACTTTTAATCGCAGCACCTGGAATTGACAGCACTAAATTAAATACAATTGTGTTTACTCTTTTAATACATTCAAACATGGCTATTAGACACACAGTGTGACAAAATAATTTCCTCATTATCGCAGTTTATAATGAACTAATTTTAATATCGGAACAATATTAAATGGGCGGCGCCCTAGCGCCCCCTATTGACCAGCCACCACTGAGAGATGCAGTCTTCCAAGAGCAGTGCGGGGGAAGAGTCCCCTGAAGCCCAGCAGTGACCACAAGTCCGGTACCAACCAAAAGCCAAGAGGAGAGGGGTGGTGGTGACCATTGATCTATATTACTGGATTGGACATCGCCTGTTGCCGCTATAGCTAGCGATGCGCCGCCCTCTGAGCCATTACTATGCATTGAGTCATGCCAGCAAAGCAGTGTAGTTCCTATGTGGGATGTGCATCCATCCGCCCTTATTTCTTATCCGATTTTTATAAAATATGGCTTAATTTAAAGGTGAAAATATTGCCAATGTTGTGATATGTAAAACTTTGTTATTCTCCCAAGAGATAAATTTAAATTTAGGTAAAAATGTTAAAAATCCCTGCAAAAAGCCCTTTTCTTTCACCTGGCTAAAACTAAATAACACAAGTACGTCATTGTCACGGAGGAGCCGTGACGCTCACGCAAGCGCACAACACTCTGCCATTCACGCAAGCGCACAGGCGCAGAGGCAGCCATCTGCCGGCATTTTTACAGTTTTTTTCGATTGGTTTGGCTCATTTCTTGAAACCGAGATGACATTCTCAATACAACATGGACAAGTCTGGAAACCCCTTGGCAATTGTTCACAACAGAATAGCAGTTCTCCTTGGTTTAGTCAAATTGCAAATGTCTTTGTACATGTCTCAAATATCCCAGTCATCTTTGCAAATGATTTAGTACAAGTAGCCTACAGTTAGCACAATTTCCTAGTAATTTGAAATGAAATGAAATGAAAAATGAAATGTGCCATATTTTGTCAATTGTGATTTTTTACACCCCAATCGAACAGCAATCTGTTCAATTTTCAAAATTAATCAACATTATACCATATATATTATATAGTATTATACCACAAATACCACATACCAACCTCTTGATATATTTGGTAAATTCATGACTATAATTGAACATCTGAAACTAGAACCTTACTAATGAAGGTTCACACATCTCAGATAACCAAGCAGATAGATACTTGACAGGTGCTCTTTATGCTTGTGAATGCTATCAATCATGTAAGCCTGTACATAGAGAGCTTGACTAGGACCAATACAATTTCTGAACATGGAGGCAACTAGTCCAACACAAGCAAGAAGGCAACTTCCTGCTCAAGGAAGAGGTGGAAGAAGAAGATGAGGAAGAGGAGGAGTGAGGGTACGTGGTGGTGGGACAGGGGGAAGAAGAAGATGAGGAAGAGGAGGAGTGAGGGTACGTGGTGGTGGGACAGGGGGAAGAAGAAGATGGATGGGAAAGAGGGGGAGTGAGGGTACGTGGTGGTGGGACAGGGGGAAGAAGATGATGAGGAAGAGGAGGAGTGAGGGTACGTGGTGGTGGGACAGGGGGAAGAAGAAGATGAGGAAGAGGGGGAGTGAGGGTACGTGGTGTTGGGACAGGGGGAAGAAGAAGATGAGGAAGAGGAGGAGTGAGGGTACGTGGTGGTGGGACAGGGGGAAGAAGAAGATGAGGAAGAGGGGGAGTGAGGGTACGTGGTGGTGGGACAGGGGGAAGAAGAAGATGAGGAAGAGGGGGAGTGAGGGTACGTGGTGGTGGGACAGGGGGAAGAAGAAGATGAGGAAGAGGAGGAGTGAGGGTACGTGGTGGTGGGACAGGGGGAAGAAGAAGATGAGGAAGAGGGGGAGTGAGGGTACGTGGTGGTGGGACAGGGGGAAGAAGAAGATGAGGAAGAGGAGGAGTGAGAGTACGTGGTGGTGGGACAGGGGGAAGAAGAAGATGAGGAAGAGGGGGAGTGAGGGTATGTGGTGGTGGGACAGGGGGCACTGGAAAAAATCAAAATCTTACCAAGTGTATTTGTCTAATTTCTAGTCAAAATATCTCATTAGACTTAATATAAGACATAATTGCCTAACAAGTACAATTTCAGCAAGATATAGGGACTTGTTTTAAGACAATACAACTTGAATATCTTGTTAAGTGAAAAAGTCTTGAAAACATCTTGTTTTGAGTCATATGTCATATGAAACAAGCTTTTTTGACATTGGAAGAGGTTTTTAAGCTGCTGTGTTATTTGCAACAGATGAATCATCATCTTTCAGGAATTACACTTACTTGATTTAAGAAAATATATCTTATTTATAGTAAAGCCTTAAGTTTCACCAGTTTGACAAAAACGAGTGACTTTCTGGAGTCTCTGCTGTTTGCCTCATGGTGATCACAAGACTAGGAATTCCCAGAATGTTGAACTATTCCTTCAATCAAAATAAAACTCCAACAACATTGAATAAAATACAATGATACACAAATGCAATGAGGAGTTTTTAATGTTCAGTTACATGAACATCTCTACATTTGAAAGGGTAAATAAATGTTTGAGTCATTTCTCATTTAACATCTGAACATTACTCAAATTATACCACAATACCATAATGTTACTACACTGAAACCCCATTCACACACAAATACAACACATGAATCAGTTACTTATTAAAGTATCTCATACACACTGGCCTTATCTAAATGGTTCAATAGTGGGAGGAGAAAAAAGTTTAAGTAAATGCTCCCCAGAAAATCAAGTTTATAAAAGAAAACAAAAAAATCAGTACATCAACATAAATAGTGGCAGTAGTGGTCTTAATATTTGTAGTTAAAACATTAATTTCTGCTCAAAACAGACTCAAGTATTTGTATTAAGAGAGTAATGCACATTGACATCTGTGATATCATACTTCATTGGAACATACTTGCTATTATTGAAGTTCAAATAGTAGTATGGTGTATAATCAACAAGTTTTTCAGCATCTTCAAAAATATTGGCTTGGGCTAGGTAGGGAACTTCTACCTCGTATGCTAAATAATGATCATTCCACCCATTTATTGAGAGAGGCTGGCATTCAAAACAATACAATGAAGAATTTACTATGTAGATGTTTTTCACAAGTCCAAACTCTGGAGTACTATTGATGACATTAGTAATAACCAAAGTTTTCTCACAAGTATACTTATTTCCATGTTGCATTATCCACTTTACCGAAACTATATGTTGAAGATGCTCTATTCCTAAGAAGTCTGTAATCTTTCCTTCTACATAGTGAACATTTTTAACCTCAGAGACTGGGCCGATTTCAACTTCATTTGAAAAAATTGGATGTGTCTCATGCACATTTTGACTACATTCATATAGTTGGTTGTGCTTCACAAGAGACTTACAAATATTCTTAAAACTACTTTTCAAAGCCCACTGCTTGAAAAAGCAATGCTTTGACTCAAAGCGCATACACATATGCCTCACCATAGGACCAAGAGCCTTAATCTGAGAAGGCAGATGCAGAAGGAAATGCTGTTTAGGTATAATATTTTTATCTGGAAATAGTTCTTTGAAATCTTTTAAATGTTGCTCTATTAAAAGTTTCAGCCTTGAAAGAGTTTGGAGAGCAATAGTAGGTGAAAACAGAATTCTGACTATCTGTAACAACTTGAGGAGCATTTGCGTGTACTCATTGTCTCCAATTTTGTCAATAAGAAATGGCATGATCTTTAACAAACCAGCATCTGCCCTGCTGACTGTTTCAATTTATTGTCATTTGATGACAGTGTATTGACAGATATCGGGCAAGGCTTATCTCTTGCATCCAAAGGAGAGTAAGGGAAACTAATAATTGCACTGTTGAATGTGTCTAACTCCATATGCCCTGAAAGCACAAGATGCTTTAAAACACATTTGATTTCATATGGGGCAATACCTTCAAGAATAATATGCATAATGTCTTGTGGAGTTTGATTGATTATATCAAAGTGAGGAAATTCTGTTAATTTGCTTCTCCTGTTAATACCATATGTTGTTTTTAGATTTTCTTTCAGAAAGTCAGTGCTTGCTTTTTCAATGTCACTACATTGTCTGATATGACTTGTCGAGGTCCTTTTAACAAATAAATCTTCATTAAATTGTTCCTGCATGTCTTCAAAGTTACATTCAGTGTCTGCATTTACTGTAGGCAAACCCTACTCCTTCCTTAAATCCAGCCACTTTATGTTGAGCTAGAGTGTCTCCACACACAGACATAAGTGCCCCAAAAATTGTCTTCTCACCATTTGCAGTGACAACTTTAGCACCATCATACAGCTCAATGAAGTCGCAATTAATCCTCTCAAGGACCTTATCAATACCACAATCAGAAAGATCTTTTGATTTTACCATGGCAAGCAGACGAATGGCAGCAAGTCTTGACCTGTATTTAGGGTTGATGTTACCTAAGGTATAATAAATCAATAACAATTTGTTTTTGTTGGCCCGAGATCCAAGAGGATTGCACAATTCAATTTCATCTGTATATAAAATTAATTGCAATGCTGTGGGAACTCTCAAAAACAGTGGGTGTGATTTAAAAATGTCTCCATCAATGAAATCATGAAAAAAACTATCCTTGCATGGTTGTGGCCCCTGTTCAATCATTGCAAGAATTCTTGGATGCATTAACAGCTGTTCCAAACTTTTCAACAAAGGTATATAATAAAAGTAATGGTGTTTAATGGTAAGGACTCTAGAGTCCCCACTTTTCACATAACATGCCGTATTTTTTTATATAATCATCTCTGGTTCAACTGGCTGTAACAGTTCTTTGATTGTCTTATCCTGCAAATGTGTTGTAGCAATTTGACTGAAAGGGTCATTAAACTGGTCAAATACTCCCATTATATCACTCTTCAGTTGACCAAGGTCCCCATTATGTGTCTCAATCATATTACTCATTTGATGTTTTAGGTGCTCCAGTAATGCTGCCTGGTATTGCTGGACTCCGGACACCATTTGGTTAACAGCTCTCTAGAGAAAAAAACAATAATGCAAATAAACAAACAAATTACAAACTAATGAGAGAAATGTGAACAAGGCTATGGAACAGTTGGAATTGAGTTTATAAATGAAATTTACGCTCATTTCAAACTCTGTAATTTTATTCTGAGACTCAAGAGATTCACAATTACAACATATCCTTATTTATCTTATTCTGTCTGAAACAAGCCCTTTTAGACAGAGCATTCCAGGAGCCTATACAAATAAAATTTGATTTGATAAAAAACCTGTGTAAGTCGATGGGTTTCTCTGGCCTGAAGA
This sequence comes from Brachyhypopomus gauderio, assembly GCF_052324685.1. Taxonomy (NCBI): domain Eukaryota; kingdom Metazoa; phylum Chordata; class Actinopteri; order Gymnotiformes; family Hypopomidae; genus Brachyhypopomus; species Brachyhypopomus gauderio. Next base: position 15,091,721 of record NC_135226.1, read on the forward strand.
AGAAATGCAGTTGCATATTTGGAAAAGTCCATGTTGACATGCCCTTCTCCACCTTCTTGAAATCCACGCTGAAACAGATTTACATCTCTATTAAAACATGTAGCAGAAAGCACAAATGCAGTAGTATGTTTCCTCAGAAGATTCACATCAGGCTATTCATGTAACACTCTCTCAGCTAGAGAAAAGCAAACATCTCATCTTTGATATTTAATGAACATCACATTTTTAAATATCAACATACTAACCATTTCATGAGTACACAGTTAGGATTTAAATATATTCTGAATAAAGCAGTTAAATTCACTTCACTGTAACAACGAATATTAAAAATACTAAAAACAACGAATATTAAATAAGACACCGATATCATCATATCCGCCGTTATCATGGTTCATCGGACCAACACGTTGTCTTGGGACCCTTAAAAAACTACCTTAAACTGTACAGACTGGGATATAACTTCAGGAAACAACAAACAAGAATATAATGTAACGGTCCACGTATATACTAATATCTTTTGAACAGTCCCACAATGTTTTTGAACGGTCCAAACGCGAAGTTAAAATTCAAGCAGGCTCAAAAAGAAACAGGAGCACGAAATGCGAATTCTTCTAACGGGATGAGAGAAAGTGGACATTCAATTATGTCATATTACCAAAACTCTGGGAAGAACCTCCTAAAACCGATGAAAACAGCGATTTATTTTACCGCGCGCTTGTGATGACTGATTTCGCTTAGACAGCGCGACCGGAGAAAAATGGCCGCGGCTCAATCATTATCACGCGGAAATATCCAAGTCCCTACTCAATAGGAATCGACTTATTAGTAAAAAGGGCAGACTGGTACAGATAACATAAACGTACGTGCGAAGGTGTATTAATGTAGACAGAATACACAAATAAGATGCAGAAGTACTCTGCTGCGTTACAAACTGCTGGTAACTTACTTGTGTAGATTCAGGTAGTGCTACATTCTGTTCCGCCTGGGTTGGAAGTGTTGCGTCTTCAGTATAAGTTGATGGAGCGGCGTGACCTGGGGCGTTTTCGGCGGTCGAGCAGCCAGCATCACTATCAAAACAACCTGCTATGCTTGTTGTAGTGGGTTCGCGTGCCTCAAGTGCTACCTGAATGCTGGGTACATTAAAATCCTCGAAATATCCTTCTCTCGAGTGCATTCGAAGTTTTGTAGATGTACATAGCCCTGCATTGTCCTCCGTGGCTTTAGCTGCCGTTCGGTCTCCGCATGGCCTCATACATTTGCGACTAAGAAGATGCGAGGCATGGCTCCGTTTGACGTGGTAGTAAAAAGAGTTGTACACTCTGTATTCCTGAGTGCAACCATCAATGCCACAGATAACACGGAAATTCGGACTACGGCTGTGTACGGTATGTATGTGGTTAAGTAATGTTCTTAATGTCACTGCCACAAAAAGGCAGCAAATGAAGCAGCGCCAAATCATGTTAATGTATAAAGACACTCCTCATAACAGCCCTCGAGCCCATAGCAAACCACGAGAAGGATTGTTGTAGTGGCGGAAGGTTACATCAATAGGAAAAGATGGTACGTTTTAAATTATTTAAAGTTGATAAAGCGTAAAATTGATTGACACCAAAATAAGGGGTTTAGGTTGTTATTGTGAGATTAAGACTAATGTAACTGTCCTATATTCCAAAGTTTGTTAGTAAATTTAAATACATTTTATAACCCATTGTGCTAACAGCGGATGTAGACACTGTATGTAGTACTACGGATCGTGTAGGGCCCTTCTTCCGAAAAAGCGGGAACGTCCGTTAACAGACTTGATTAGAGAATAGTTTTTACCTCAGAGGTCCAGTATATGCGAACATTAACGCCACAAGTTAATTATATTGGATTTTATGATATAATAATAAAACTATATGTTATATACTATTGTATGTTATATACTATTATATATATAACTATATACTGTTATATCAAATGACCGTGTAAGCTCTGCTACCTTTGTGAGCTAGCTGGCTAACTCTTGCTAGTTAGGTTAGCTAAAAGTAAGATACCTGACTTTTGCTAGGACATCCTTGGAAACGTTAGCTAAGTACATCTGGAAACATCTCCCTCAGATGTCCTGAGTTATGGAAAAAATGGACGCAATATCAACAGCTACCTTACAAGGTAATTATCATTAAGTATTATTTAAGTTAACTTGCATGTGCTGCTACCCATTCATGGTGGTAGCTAGTTAGAATGACTGCGGTGACTCGTGCTATTTTTATATTCAAAGTTGTGCAGGTGTGTACATAATATTTTACTGAAATTAGTATAGCTACATGCTAATGTTTTACAGTAAGCTTATTTTTGTATGATTAATTTATATAGTATGATTTATATAGTTTATTATCAAAAATAATTATATTAAGACCAGAAAAGAGAAAGCATGGGAGTTAGGCTAACCATGTTTTTTTCTTCTTCTTTTTTATCTTTCAAAACATGCTTTATGTAGAGGGGGTTAAGTTAATGAGAAGTATCTTTTAATATTTTTATTTTATTTGTATGTTGTTGTTTAGCTGCAAACATCAGCGAAGCCTTGTTACCAACCCTGTCCCGTGAAGACATTCGTGATCTTTTTCCTGGACCTGAACATTTTCACAGGAGAAAAGCCATATGGAACCTGTTTCACAAAGAACAGGAGGTACACAGTAACTTAAATCAGCTTACATTGTACTTTCACCATCAGCATTCAGTCAGTTTTAACAAATAATTATAATTATAAACAAAATCATAACAATTACAATAAATAATCTGCTTTTAATGGACTCATCACTGTATGATGTGGAGTTTCAGCTTTTGTAGTTAAAAAATGTGTGTTAAACTTGTAATTACCAGCTATATAATACATAATTATATATTATATTATATAATGCATAATATTTTTTATTTATTTTTTTAGTTCTATATAATGTTGCTAATGTTTTAATTTATGAATTGTAATATTGTCTTATATATATTCCTTAGCATGTGCAGCAAACAGCATTCCCTAATCAAGAGAATGGTTCAAATGGCAGAGTTTCAGAAACTCCTCAGCCCAGCAATGCCCAACCTGATGTGCAATAGACACTGGACCCTCCAAGAACCCTGCAGATAACCAACCCTCAATATGTTGTGTATACTGACAGTGAGCTGGAGTATTTTAGGAAGCAGTATTTTGAAATGCAGCATGTTGGCCAAGAAGGTGAATGCACTCTTTCAAAAGAACTTCGCTGCCGATTAGTGAGGAACACACTGACCAACATGGTGTCCATCATCAGAGCAACTACTACCGAATTCATGTATCCACCCAAAAATCATGTACAGTCTATGGCAAAGCGGCTTGTGGAGTATTATCCAATGCTACGTGATAACTCTGTGAACTGCAAACACACTTGGGTATGTGTTCCATTTGTGAACATTTCATTAATGTCAGTTTTTAGTTTCAGTGATGGAAAACTGTACACCATCCATGATCGAACATGAAAACTGAACTATAAATAATATTTATGGAACTATAGTATAAAGTTTAAATGTCTGTTAGGCATTTCAGTGTAATTTTATTCTGTTGTCATGGAACCTGCCATCATGATCTCTAAATTATTTATTTATAGTATTCAGTTTTTGTTTGTTTGTTTTTACATAATTTAGTTACTAGTTAGAATACAGAGTATAACAAATCCCCCATAGTACAACAAAATGTGCAGTCTAAATGTTTGGTTGTAAATGGTGAAATTAAATGAGTGCATTACTTACATGTCTTTCACATGCAGGAATTACTTTTCAAGCAATTAATGAAAAGACTCCACAACATAAAGACACCAAAAAAGCGACAGGGATCTACACCACAAAGACAAAGAAAACGAAGACGGCTCGATTTTCAGGGTTCTGATGGTGATTTAAGCACATCCATCTCAGAGTCACCAGGAAGCACTGCATCAACTGTAATCTTAGACAGAACAAGAAGCAGCTCATCATCTTTGGATAGGAGTAATTCACCTGATGGTAAGTGTGATATATTAAGATGTTTCATTATAGACTATATGTGAACAAAAAACTGACTCCTTTGCTTTTTAAAAAGCAGAAATTGTTGACCAGAGAGAAACTGCTGAAGATCCAGGAGTTCATTTTGGCCCTGATAGTCAGCAAAGTCACGCAAGACATTACCGTACCCTGCAAGAGATGTTAAAAAGACCGAAACCTAATAAGGAGGCAGTTGCTCAGCTACTTGACCTTGAGTTTGATGCTCGTAGAGCCTTCATCAACTCTGACACAGTGAAAGACCAAGACAGACCTGCTATCATACTGCAAGCATACCCCTGTTTCAAAGAAGTAGATCATGTAAGTAAATGTATTTATTTCATGTATGCCCCTAACTAGAATTATGAACATATTGTGTTAAATCTTTTTTGTGTATGTTTGTGTGTTATCCTTTTTTTGAACCAGGTTATGGATGAACTTCGTTGTATCCTTGACAGATCTAACCCTGACTTTATTTCTGACCTGAAGACCCGCTGGGAAAGCTTTTATGGCAAAGCACAGTTCTATGGGGTTTTTAAAAAGGTTCTGAGACCCCCAACAACACAGGACAAAGGTAGAAACTTTTCAGGAAATACCTTTTTGTTGTTTACTGCTGCTTATACTAAAGCTTAGTCATCAGGAGCTTCAGAGCTTTATGTTGGGTGCTGGAAACAGATCCAACTGTGTTGTGCTACTCCAGAATATACTGGAGGTTCTCTAGCCTAGTCTTGAGCTTGACTTTTAAAATAAAATGTGTGAATATTAAGGTGAAAATTCATAAACACAGACTACACACCACCCTGCACTCCCATTGAGTTTGATCCAACTTTTTGTGCAAAATATCACACTGATTTAAACACAAACAAAGAAAACAAGCACTCAATGCAAAAAATATATTAAATAATGTGCTTATGTCTGGAACAGTGACACAATCTATAGCTATGATGAAGGCGCTTCCTGAGCTGTTCCCATCACCTGTGGCCCTACCCAAGAAGTTGGGACATGCAAGTGAGGCAATGGTGCATGTTCTTGAGGTAAGAAATCTGAAATAAATGCCTAAGGCCTCATATGTGAAAATCATATGAACTATTAGACACGATTGAGCTAGGGAATGCCTTTTGGAATAAGTTTTTACTCGTGGTGTGCTTTTGATAAAATAAAGGTTGTCTTGCATGAGTAGTGAATTGAACCCTAGTTTTTTGTGTTGATGGCCAAGGTTGTGTTCTCTATCTTGTGTAATGATCAATTCACCATTCCATTTCAATTTTTTATTTCAACACCATGGTTCGCATTTCTCCTTGAAAGTTTGATTGCAAATTGTATGAAACTTCATAACTATTCAAAATCAAATTCAGACTCAAATATACATGCATGTTTCAGACAGTATTATTCCATACTCATTTATTTTGTTACAGCCCACAGAAAACCCAAACATCTACCTTCAGAGAAGACAAGTCTTCAATCCAGTGCTGATCATTTGTGAAAGCAACTGCATGCTGGCCATTGGGGCTACACCTGTGACAACCCTTCCAAAAGAAAACATAGACACAGGTGTGCTCTATCTTTTAGCATACTACTACACATTTCATCTGACCTATCCGAAGTGCATCGCAACACTCCTGTCAATACTGCAAACAGAAGTTCTGCAGGATGCCATTCATGATAGGGATGCAACTTCATCCTACAAAAAAGCTTTGTCAGAGTGGAAAAAGTTCATTGGGGAGTAGTGAAAAGAGCTCTATGGCCATGCAGCTATCACCATCATATAGTTGACATAACATATAACGCTGTGAGCGTGTACTGTTTAGTGTGTTCTACTGGTGTTTTGATGCGCCGTGAGCGTATACTGTTCAGCGTGATTGACTGCTGTTTCAAGACGCCGTGAGCTTGTACTGTTTAGTGTGTTCTACTGGTGTTTTGATGCGCCGTGAGCGTTTACTGTTCAGTGTGATTGACTGCTGTTTCAAGACGCCGTGAGCGTGTACTGTTTAGTTTGTTCTACTGGTGTTTTGATGCGCTGTGAGCGTTTACTGTTCAGTTTGATTGACTGCTGTTCCAAGACGCCGTGAGTATGTCCAGCGTCAAGCTTAATAAACATAGCCTTTAAACACACCTTGTCTTTGACTCCCTCGCACCCGTTACAATCCAGTTAATAAAAATGCTTCCTCAGAGGGTCTGATTGTTAAAAAATTTTGTTTAAGTGAAATGTAACTTTTGTTTTAAGTTTCAAAAACATTTTGAGTTACCACCATGCCTACTGCATACTTGTTTTTCATTAAGTGCTATGTAGCCTCATTTCATGTCTCGAGTTAATAAAAAAAAATTGTACCATACTGGATGTTGTTGTTTTTACTGTTCCTTGTGTTATTATGAAATATAGCTTATTATAAGTATTACAGTCTTAAATTAGAATGACTTTAAATTGTTTTTTTGTTCATTTAAACTTCATATTGAGTGTAAAATGCATTAAAGGATTCTAATTTTGAGATTTCTTTACCAAATGAGGTTGCTTAAAACAAGATTAATATGCTAGTTTATGGCATTTATAGACATTTTTTATAGTATTTGAATAGGTAGGTTTTGCTTAAATCTAGTCATAAAGCCATATATTAAGTCTTTTTTAGTGTTTTTTTTCTTAAATATCTTGCTTAAAACAAGATTAATATGCTAGTTTTGGCATTAATAATAATTTTTGATTAGGTAGGTTTTGCTTAAATTAAGTCATTTTTAGTGTTTTTTGAGAGTACAAGATCATTTTTAGTGCAAGATTTTTTTTCTTGTTTCAAGAAATCTTATCAAGCTAAATTTTCTCACTATACTGGCAGATAATTTTGCTTGATTCAACCATTCTTTTTCTTGTTTTGTTTATATTTTTTCTTATTTTTTGGCACAGATTTTTTGCAGTGGGAAGAGACAGAGGAGCACGATCACACTGTGTTGTCCCAGATGAAATTCAGGCGACGCTCATTGACCATGTTATAGCCTACTGTAAATCATCGCCTCACAATGGCAGAGGCAGGTCAACGAGTTCAACCCAAAGTGCCTCCGTCTACCGTCTCCTCCATCATTATTGACCAACGGGCCACAGTGGATGTCCCAGGCCAGCGAAGGGGCAATCTGACTATGTGTGCTGCCATTTCTGAGAATGGTGTGGCCACCCACATCCACAGTCTTGGCCCATACAATACAGAGAAACTTCTCCTTTTCTTGGATCACCTTTACATCTATTTGATCCCTGAAAATGAGAGAGGTCTCGTAGGGCCTCACCTACCACTCCACATCATTGTATGGGTCAATGAGAATTTTCACCATAGCCAACTCATCAGTGCTTGGTTTGCTACCCATCCAAGAATGCTGATGGAGTTCCTACCCTCTTACTCTCCTTTCCTCAATCCCATTGAAGAGTTTTTTTCCACTTGGAGATGGAGAGTGTATGACCATCATCCACAAGACCAGAGATCCCTGCTCAGTGTAGGGGGTGGTTGCGACATTTCTACCCTCGTTGCATTGCAAAGGAGATTATACGTTGTGAGATGGATGAAAATCTATGGCCAGACAGAGAGCAGTGTGTGGATGGCCAGGAGGTTGAGGATGGTGGCCAGGTGAGAGAGGGTGAGGATAGTCACTATTGAAGTGAAACCACACCCCCACTTTATTTACAGGACTATTTTTATTTGATTGTATTACAGAATGGGCATCATGTTTACATTTCCTTTTTACACTTCAGTATTGTTAGCAAGTTCATTTTTGTGTAAATAAAAATGGGTTAAACTTCCTTGGCGTTATTAGTTTGATGTGTGATTAACCTTTGTAAAATCTTTTTTTTTTCAGTTTTATACTCTATTGTATTCTGTTAGTTAGTCCTTTGCCATAGTGACAACACATCTAACCATTTTGTCTTGAAGTGCTCACACAATGCCAAATGGACAATACATTTTGGTAGCACTGACTATTCATACGAGAAGGGAATTGAGTTTTGACACATGGGTGAATTGTTTTGGAAAGGATATGGGCTTCTGAAGGCAAACCATGGTGTTATGCTGAACCATCCAGGTTATTTTGATAAAAGCACCAAATGCTTGAGGATGTCCAGTCTGTTTCGAGAAATGGGCCAAAGCAATTTCTTGCCAATCTTTACTATTTTGGTGGCACTGACTTTAAATGAAAAGGGGGTTTAGCGTTGAAGCATAAGTGAACAGTTTTGGGACAGATATACGCTTTTGTAAGTGAGCTCTTTGTTGTGCTGATCTGTAAGACAGTTATACCAAATGATGTTAGAGTTTTGAGAATGTAATTTCAGTTTCAGGAAATGAGCCAAACCAATCGAGAAAAATTGCAATCGCTCCTAATCGTTCCACTCACCACTTCTACATCCTCAGGACGTTCCTACATCAGCCCTTTAGCAGCACTGTATCTGTGAACGTGCAGAGGGACCTCTTTTAACGAAAATTGGTAGGAAGTGTGTTTTTTATAGAGACCATGTCCTCACCTTTTAGGATCTGTGGATTTGCTTCGGGACGTTTGCAAGGAGCTGGCTGGAAAGAACTGCCTTATAGGCTGTCCTGTTGAGCAACCTGCCTGGAGGCTCTGACAAGGGCACTTTCAGCAGACGTCTCTCCACCTTCTGTTTTGCAGTGTGCTGTTGTGCTCCCCTGCACATCATTCCACTTCTGAATTTGTCCTGACAGGCGGGGTGATCGTTTCACTCCAAGGTTGCGGAACACTTTCAGTGCCCTGATCTCGACGAGGCCCCTGGGGCTTGAGCAATGTTGATCGGTGCACTGGTTCACTGGGAAAAGAGCATCTGCTAAATGCTCTAAATGTATCATGCCACTAATTAGGAATGGAAGACTGGCCGCCCAAGTGTGTAAGAGACGTGATGAGAGGACATGATGAGTTAGGAAGAGCGCGTGATGAGTTAGGAAGAGCACGTGATAAGTTAGGAAGAGTGCATGATGAGTTAGGAAGAGCACGTGATGAGTTAGGAAGAGCACGTGATAAGTTAGGAAGAGCGCGTGATGAGTTAGGAAGAGCACGTGATGAGTTAGGAATGGAGTACTGCCTGGAGTGTGTACAATTCTTCAGAGCGTGTAGTGAAAACAGGATGGAGCCCTGCCTCAAGAGAGACAACGCAACATGTGGCGAGATGGGAGCGGATTGTTGTCCTCTTGGACATAACAAAAGGCCCTGCTGACCAGTTTCTTTTGTCTACACCAGCGGTGTCCAAACATTTTGCAGTGAGGGCCAGATTTGGTGAGGTGAACATGTGTGTGGGGGCCATCCATTCAGTGGCATGAGGGGGGGGGGGGGGGGGGGGGTGATCTGCATGTGATGAGCAGTGTTGGGAACGTTACTCTAAAAAAGTAATTAGTTATAGTTACTCACTACTTCTTCAAAAAAGTAACTGAGTTAGTAACTGAATTACTCTATAATAAAAGTAACCTGTTACCAGGGAAAGTAACTATTTGCGTTACAGTTTTAAAAAGATTATATGCCAATTAATTAAGTTTTTTTTAAGCAGTTTTCACAGTCAGTTGAAATGAGTAGATCAGAAAGTTGCTTAACTTTTGATATTTATTGCACATCAACAGATCAGTGCAGGATAAAATCCTTTAAAATCCCAAATCTTTGTAAAAAAAAAAAAAAACAAAAGTAAACAGTTACACTCTATAAAGTGCATTTACATCTATTAAATTATCTCAACCTGAGACAACTGGTTTGTTCACAACAGAAGTAAACTTAACAATAAATCCTCTATTCTTAATTAAATAAATCAAATACCCAGTCTGGTAGACATTCAGGAACTTCAAGTATTTTCTTAAATAATGTTTATATCGCCTTGAAAATGCTAAATTTTCTTCGGCTTGCACCTGACGCCATTTCGGCCTCTTCTCCGTTTGTGTCGTGTCACTCGCGTGCTTCGGCGCGCGTGTAAAAACATTGGCTCTGATTGGCTACCATAACGCTGCCTTAGCCAATCGCTTACTGACTTGTTAAGTTAAACAGGTGTTACACCGAGAACTGTGACCTATCAAGATCTGTTACTCCTCACTAGCCTGGGCAGCGGTCCGCTCGCATTAGTATATCAATATATAGTAACGCACCGCTTTTAATGACAAGTAACGTAAACGGCGTTAACGGAAAAGTAACTAATTATATTATCCCGTTACTGACAAAATGACGCCGTTACCTAACGCCGTTATTTTTAACGGCGTTATTCGCAACACTGGTGATGAGAGAGCGGGGGATGTGGGACTGCAGTGTATACTGCCATCTTCTGGTGAAATATAAAATGCTGTGGTCAACAGAGGCTATGGGCCGGAGAATTTGAGCGCGGGCCGCACATTGGACACCCCGGTCTACACTTTCACTTACCCTTCACCATCTTGCTGTTTTGGAAAAGGAAATAACAAATTGATCATATCACCACAGAAGAAGATTCTGTCCATTGCGCTGGTGGCTGCCTCCTAGCTAAGGACCAAGTGACTTACAGGAGACGTGGTGTGTAAAATAAATGGAGACACACCGCTGAAGGTCTTCTTGCCCTCTGAAAGTGTTCAATGTTGAGCAGACCTGTCCTACACCACAGACCTGTTCACACCCACCACCACTAGCCAAGGTCAGAGCCAGCTCAAACACATCTGACTTATATTAACGGCACGGTGCTGCCCACTGTCTTCTTCTCTGTTCTCCCTGTGTCCTTTAAAACTCCGCCCATATTCCGCGTGCTCTGTTTCTGTTTCCTGTTCTCCATATGGAATGTGCTCCTCTTTAACACAGACTTTCAGAAGTTATTCTTGTTGCCATGGTAATGCACTAATGATGGGACCCATCGATCTCCTGTGCAGGAAAGTGAAAGTGTGTGTGTGTGTGTGTGTGTGTGTGTGTGTGTGTTCCTAAGGGTCCTTAGGAAGCACAACCTGGAGTCCAACCTACTGCTGACCTTCTACCGCTCGTCCATCGAGAGCCTACTGACGTACTGCATCACAGTGTGGCAGCTGCACCATGGCAGACAGAGAGAGACTGCAGAGATGTAGTGAAGACAGCACAGAGGATCATTGGCTGCCCTCTGCCCTCCCTAATGGACATTTACTCCACCCGCTGTCTCAGCAGAGCACAATCCATAATCATGGACAACTCCCACCCCGACTCTGATCTGTTTGACCTGTTGCCCTCAGGAAGACGCTACAGGTGCATCAGATCAAAGACAAACCAGTTCAAGAATAGTTTTTTCCCAAAGGCAGTTACAAACATAAACTCAAATTTGCACTAACTCCAACCCTACAGACTCTCTGACACCCACCGTGCAATATTATACCCACTGTGCAATACTTATATTTATATTTATACTGTAAATTCAAGATTGTGTACTTACTGTGTACCTACTGTGTATTATTTACTGTGTTTTTATGTTGTACTTGCTACTGCACTGGAGGATAGTGTACTGTACTGTGTATAGTGACAATAAAAGGCATTCTATTCTATTCTATAAGCGCATCATTTTCTTAAGCACCTCACCATTCATGAGCAGGACAATAAAATTCACTTTGAACTCTTGATCACATAAGAGAGTAAAGTCAATAAATTCTTAAGTGAATATTGACAAGAGACTTCAGACATAAATGGAAGTTATAGCTACAGCATAGAGCTACAGCAGTAAATCTTACTCTCTAGAGTTATGTGGTAAAATATAAAGTATATTAATCTGTAATAAAAAATGTGAATGATATTTATAAAAATACATATTAAGTTACAGGTAAAACGCAGACTAAGCTGTTGTGTTCATTACAACTTGCCTGTCTGCTTCATAGACCATTATGTACTAAGTTTCCTAATGACCGCGAGGTGGCGGTACAGCACCTAACCGAGCCACCCAACACAGTACATAAGAGTACAGAAGAAGACTTGTTGTCATGGCGCCGTTTTAAAACGTTTTGAACCTTCTCCTGTATGAAAGTTCATTTAAGCTGTTTGGATAGTTAGAAAATTACCGCATGATATGAAACCCAACGGGCGGGTTAGGGCGCCTGTAAATGGACTTATATTCAGTCGTCATTTCACTTTCTAAAGCAACTGAATTGGTTTCAGTAGGCAGTTTTCTTCAGTTGGGCACCGTTGAATTGATGTTATTATAATTAGCGAACGTTAGACAGATAAAAGTAGGAAAGTACATGTTTGAAAATGAAGCTCAGAGCTCGGATATAAACGTAGATGCAACTAGAGAGCTAAACTAGTTCGTTAGGTGAGGTTAAATGAACAGTGTGGATGAAGGCAGACTGAAGGGGTTCACAATGACAGCTGGGCTGAGTGACCATCATCCGGACACACGTGCGTGGGTCAGTAAAGACGTTTGTGCTCGGAGCCGAGGCCTTCAAACACAGGTACCTACTGTCTAATAATCAGCCCGTTATGTCGCAGTATTAGTGGCAACTTGCTTTTCATTTGTACTTATTCTGGGTCGCTACATAACTAGCCATGTATGATAAATCTACTGCTATTTTATAATTATTCCTAACACTTGTGAGCTAACAATTCTATGTTCTCTCTCTCTCTCTCACTCTCTCTCTCTCTCTCTCTCACTCACACACACACTCATTCACAACTACTACACAGCTTTTGTTTAATCTGGCCATGCCAAGCAGTGTTCACAATCGAGCGAGCAGCGTGGGGCCTCCAGCTCCCATTGTGATTGAGAAGCTGGTGCCTCACAGCTCAAAGCAGGATGAATCCGGGAGCTGTGACGGCTCCTTACGCCTCTCCGTCCTGTCAGAGGAGCGGCTACAGGCAGCGGTGAGACTGGCCAAGCGAGACGTCTACAGGAAACGGCAGGACTCCATAACCAGCCAATTGCGTAGATCAGAGGAGAGGTCTACAAGTCCAGACTGGAACAGCACAGCCAATCATCAGGTATCTGAGTAAAACAAAATCCTGTTTAATTACTGTTATATAGTAATTGTTATATTAATCAATAATATTAAATAATATTTTGTCTGATCAAATTTAGAGTGGTGTTTCCCCTAAAGGAGAGCAGAGGACAAGGAGCCCAAAGAGGCAGATGAAGTCCTGCTCTGAGGTGCTGGTTTACACTCCTCAGAAGCTCTCGGTGGCCCCTCTGCCTGACCACGGTCGGTCCCCTCCCACCAGGGACCCTGGCCCGAGAGGCGAGCCGCAGCTCAGCAGGGAGATCCACAAGCTCCAGAAACAACTGGCCACGTACATCCAAAGGATCGAGCGGCTGGCTGATAAAGGTACAGCGAGCTTATCACTGGTGTGCCATCCTCACGTTTCCTCGTGTGTGGGGAGGGAGGCTCTCCATGACCCAGTGTGACCGTCTCCCCCAGGGAGAGCACAGGAGGCCACGGTGGAACCGGAGGAGCGGCGGAAGCTGGAGATTCGCCGGCAGGAGCAGACGGCGCGCTCGTCTCGCCTCATCTACGTCCTGCAGCAGCAGGTCAGTGTGGAGTCCTGCACTTTTGCCGACGGTGAAATAGCACGAGTGGTGTGTTCATGTGATTTGTATTGATTGTGCAACTTTGCTTGAAGGTTTACAATTACTTGATATTGAACACGAGTATATGGATCACGTGAATCTGTTTTCATTTATACACAGGTGAAAGAAATTCAAGAGGATTTGGATAAGATGCGATTGCAGAGTGTAAGAGACCCCAAGAAGGCAAGTATGATGTATTTAATGCAGTGTGGATGTATGCCCAATAAAATTTGATTACTGCAGATTTTGTGGTACTAAGCGTGGTGTATCTTGCCACACAGTCAGATTGCACAGTAATCTAAAGAGATCTAAAAAAAATACCCGTAATAATGGAAGTTTGCTGGGAAAGTACACACCTGCTCAGTTTACAGTTATAGTGGATCCGTTTTCCCTTACCTAAGGAAAAAAGGCATTGGCTTATTAGATCTCCAGTGGCCAATTAAGGGCTGTGAAAACTCAGAAGAGTTGAAGAAGAGTAGCATGAGTTCTTCGTCAGACAAAATCATACGTCAGTCCCACGTGTGAACGCTGTTGTCTGATACACGGTCTTGTGTGTCCTTAAAAGGATGTTTCTTCTTTAACTTTTAACGTGCAACAGAAACGTTATTTGTGTCCTCCCAGTCAAGGGCGGTGGACAGGTTGGCCGCCGCCCATCGAGGGGCCGTCCGAGCGATGCAGGTGTTCATCAAGCAGCTGTCGGACCCGGCGGAGAGCAGAGTCCCCGCCCAGTGCAGGGAGCTGGGCCAGCTCATCCGCCAGCTCTCACTGTGCTCCGCCAGGGTGGACGTGGACCAGGGCTCCGCTGTGCCTCACACCGCCCTGGACATCCTGCAGACGTTGGAGGTGATGGCAGGGCCGACCTCGTGTCTTTTAAACCCCTGCGTTGACTGTTTGTAAGACTAAGATATGCTTGCGTGCGAGACTACGTACAATAGGAGTTCTAAATCACCCTTTAAAATAGCACAACCTCAGAGGCTTTTATTTGTGGCTGTGTCAGCTGATTTTACTTTTGTTGTTCAGACCTTGGACTCCATGCTGAGTAAGAAGGAGGGTGTCCAGGGGACTGAGGCTGGACCACGTGGTTCCTCACCCGGCAGAGAAAGGTCTCCCAGGGCCAGAGACCTCAGCAGGTCCTCACCACACGCACCTCGCATTCCAACTGTGAAAGATCCCCGGAAGCCAGGGAAACCCGCACCCTCAAAAAAGACCTTCCCAGGTGAACTGTGATCTAGGTCGTGTCCGATCTGGAGCCCCCAGATACGAATGCAATGATGGGACTTGACGGCTGGGCTTTTGGTCTTTGTGATCAGGCAGGAGAACGGCGGGGCGGCCCCACAGACGACCGCAGCTCTCGGATCAGGAGCGCGGCACGGTGATGGGGGCTGGCGCCCAGGGCCTGGCACACCTGGGGGAGGGAGGGGGAGGGAGGGAGAGCAGGCCAGAGCCACACAGCCACAGTCCAGCCACTGCTGCATCTCGTCCAGCCAGAAGCAAGGTGAGCTCACACAGCTGGGTCTTCTGGATTTCATCTGGTCTTTTGTCCATATTGAACACCAATGAATGAAACAAAAACCTTATGCTTTGAAATCTGAGGCCCATCTCTTAATCCACAAAGCAGGGTGGTCCTGTTCGAGATGTTGGCTTCCAGCAGGCCACTGTCTCATCCAGGCTTCGAGAAGGTCACCTCCCACAGAGAGAGGCCCGGGTGCCCTGGGTCCCCACATCTCCTCACTCCTCTACTAAACAGCAGTGCGTGTGATCACACACACACACACACACACACACACACACACACACACACACTTACCCACCCCAATTCTTCCTCTGATCTCTCCATCTTGCAGCTCAGGGTAGGTTTGTCTGTGTGTGTGTGTTTTGTAGAGCTGTGTCCAGCAGGCCAGAGCCCAGGTGTCTCTTCTCCCCAGCGAAGAGCTCCTCCCAGCCCGTAGGTGGGCAGGTGTCCCAGGCCCGGGGCAGGAGTAGCGCCCAGCAGGAGACGGCTGCGCACAGCTGGACACAAGCCCACCACGAGGCCCTCAGGTCCCACACACCTTCACCCGCTCATGTGACACTGCTTTATTTGAAAGGAAACCTATACAGAGGCTCTCGAGGCACGGCGGTTATTTAGCCTAGCATGGTTTGCAATATAAGACCTGGATTCTTTCACCTTTGAAAAATTACGGCCTCCTCGCCGAATGCCGCTGTCAAAACATCTTGGTGGAATGATGAAGTGAGAAGTGAACAGTCAGCACAGTGCTGTTGTGTTTGCAATGGATGAAGAAAATGAATGAGCTGAATTATTGCTGTGAAAACTAAACACAGCTTGGATTAGTTTGGCGTTTGCCATGAATTTGTTTCACACGATCGTTACTTGCACGTGGCCAGGGGCGGCACTCCTGATTCTATTTAGAAATTAGTTCTTGCCATAAATTACTTGTAAACTCCTGCTAAATGGGCTCATTAATTTATTTCACTCTGAGGCAGATCACAGCTGCTCATGCACTAAATCTATATCATGGCAAATGCTCCCGTGCCCTTGTGGGCTTGAAATAATTACAGTAGTAGTTTTTCTACTCATGCATATTGTGAAGGTGAAACGATACCTGAATGTGAAATCCTGAATGGCATCTTTTATTCTGACACCGATACACCAGGACTAGATACAAACGCCAGACCTGGAATCAGCTCTAGATACACGGCTGATAAGACGAGGAGTTCTACCTGTAACTGTGCAGTTACATGTGTTCCCCTGTAGAGGGCAGGACTGTTTACAAAAACAACATGTTGGATTACTCTCCTGGGCCTTAAGCACTGCATTTCTGTGTAACTGTGCCCTGTTGCACTGCCTATATTGTGTTGGAAAGTAGTGTCTGAGTTATTCATAATTCTGAAGTGTGTGTGTGCGCACTTTGCAGACATGCTTGGCTGGATAGGATGACAGAGGACAGACTAAAACAGCTGAATCAGCTCACTCAAGAGGAAACTGAGCGTATTAATAGACTCAGGTAAGTTAGTGACACCGGCCACCCAATCACTCCGTATGTCTGGGATCTGAATTAATCGGTTATGTTTGAAGCTCACACGTCTGCGTGTCTGCGTCTGCGTGTCTGCGTCTGCGTGACAGGACTGAGTTGCTCTCTCCTAGTCAGTGGGCCCAGAGAGCAGAGGAGGCAGCTAGAGAACGACTTCAGCCTCTGCTGGACTTAGCACAGGTAACACCTGCACAATAGCCCCTAAATCCCAATGTTACCTGTGACCCAACAAAGTAATACTGACAGGATTGAGGTGATTTCCATTTAAATATGAGCCTCGTGGGATGCGTTCAAGTGTCACCCTGGTGTTTACCGCTGATTTACATTTGCACTAGGGTCAAATCTCGAAGGGGATTCACTTGTATCACAGTTGAAATGTTGGGATTGGTATTGATTTGGTTATATAACGAATTATAGTAACATGCGTGTTTAGGTTTTGGCCAAAACGAAAACTCTCAGGCTAATTTCCGTGCAGGTGGAGGAGAGGGCGCGGCGGGCGGAGGAGGAGCAGGTGGAGGAGAGGGCGCGGCGGGTGGAGGTGGAGCAGGTGGAGGAGAGGGCGCGGCGGGTGGAGGTGGAGCAGGTGGAGGAGAGGGCGCGGCGGGTGGAGGTGGAGCAGGTGGAGGAGAGGGCGCGGCGGGTGGAGGTGGAGCAGGTGGAGGAGAGGGCGCGGCGGGCGGAGGAGGAGCAGTTCCGCGGCAGGCTGCTGCAGGACCCCGTGCTGGAACACATGCTGCAGCGCATGGAGGAGATGGAGGTGGGCCCACCGCTCCACCCTCGCCGGAGCGCTAACTCACGGGCCGCCCGGAACAGCAGAAACCTCAATCCTATGTTACGTGTTCCTCATTTTCCTTCTTTAGAAAGATCAGGAGGAGGTGCGAAGGCGATTCGCTACGATCTCTTACACAGATTCTTGGCACTGGGAGCAGGTCCCTGGTGAGTACCTAAATGGGGCCGAACCACCACTCAAGTGTTTACGCTCCACTGGACACGACCGGCCCAGGTGTGTGGAGAAGGCCCTGTTTAATTATTACTCTCTCTTCAGTTTGTCAGAAGGTCACAGCTGTTCATGTCTTTACAAACAGTGAAAATTACTACTGTGGCTTTGTAGTTGGTTTACTGATATTGCCCAGCAAGTGGCAGCATTGTTGAAGCAGATACTCTCTTGTGGTCTTAGGGGCCCAGAGGAAGAGTGATGGTTCGAGGCCTGCATCTCCACAACCCATCAGGCTGACCAAAGCAGTTGTGAAACCCTCCACCACTGGGGACATCGTTATACAGAAGCCAGTGGAGAGCAGGTGAGTGGGGGGGGGGGGGGCACCAGACTCCCTGTACTGAGTTGGGGCTTCTCCTAAAACCATGTGATGCTTTGTCTTCCCCATCCTGACCACTGACGCTGTGGTTTTCTGCTCACTTGCCTCACTGTCGGAGACGTAATATATTTAAAGGAATGATGTGCAGTTGAACAAGTGTGTCCTCCAAATTGAGTTTGGCTGAAGGAAATGAGTTGAAGCATCACTGAACTCCTCATCTCATGCAAACACAATAATTTGATAAAATTAAGTCTAAGAAACACTCAGTAATGTGCCATAAAGAAATTAAGAGACAAATTGAGCAAAAGTGTTTGTGGTAATTTACAGTAATTAATCGTTGCCTGATTTCTTTTCCTCCTGCCTGCAAGGCAGTTCTGGGACTGTTGCGTTTCTTTGCATTGCAATGCTTGTCAGTGGACTCGAACAGCAACCGAGAAATTCGAACGGATTTCGGAAAGATCCGCTGGCTCTCGCCTGGTCCGCTGTCTGTGCGGAAGACCGGAGACGACCCCATGACCATCTGTGCAGAGAACGGTAGACTGTCCCGTGACCGTCTGTACGGAGAACGGTAGACTGTCCCGTGGCCATCTGTGCGGAGGACGGTAGATTGCCCTGTGGCCATCTGTGCGGAGAATGGTAGACTGCCCCGTGGCCGTCTGTGCGGAGGATGGTAGACTGCCCCGTGGCCGTCTGTGCAGAGACCCGCCGTCCGCTGCCACTGCTCTGTCAGTCATCACAGATGATGAAAGGGTGCTGAAAGTGCTGAGAGGCACAGTGGTCAGGGACGTCAGCAAAATTCAATGGACCAGATTCAACAGCTCCATTTTGGAGATTAAAGAACTAAAGATGTCCTGTAAGCGCGACATGGCCTGACTCCCCCCACTCCCACCCCTCACCCGTGCTCCCCAAGTTCTAGTGCTGCTGAAAATGTTCCATAGAAACTTTGGGGCACTGTATCAGAGCTCTTTTGATGACACGGTCTAAACTAGTCCATGCTGACTGGGATTTACAGGGATCACGGATGTCAGCAGGCCTCTCAGACAGAATTGTGTTCTAAAAGCAAACAGGCCCACTAAGTGCTTTGGGCTTTCCAGAAAACACTTCTGACCCCCTAGAAAACAGTACAGCACTAGCGGTAGAAACCACTGCACAAGGAAATACTGCTCAGAGTACAGTATATAATGCATTTGTGCTGTTAATAATAGACAATAGAACTTTTTGGATGTTTCTGTACCCTAAAAAGGTGTTTTAGTGTAGAACTCTGAGTAGTGCATAAATTTGGATTATTTAGCAGGAGCTCTTCCCTGCTGACTACAGCAAATATGGACTGCTCTGTAGGGTTTCCCCAGGGGCATGAAGAGGTCTCTAATGAGCTTGTAGAGAGCGTTTAAACAAGCTTCCAGGCAGACCGCTGGTTCACACCAAATTGGAACGACATGTTCAGGAAAGCCAATCCGCTACTGTCAAGCCTACTGCCTCACGCATCCAGCAGTGGAAATGAGCCTGTCACGTTGACCATGTCTCCATCTGGCCTGGGTTTGCACGTCTGGCCTGGGTTTGCACATCTGGCCTGGGTTTGCACGTCTGGCTTGGGTTTGCACGCCCGGCACTTCCAAATGGGCTCCGGCACAAAGGAAAAAAGCCCGACTCAAAAGCTTCATCTTAGTTCCCAGACAAGTTTACTCATAAAGGGATGGGATGAGGAATGTCGAAATCCTCTTGGGGAGATGTTTGAGTCACCATGTCAGGCGCTCTGTCAGCAAACATCTGCAGGCGGCTGGCAGCCAGCCAAGCAGGATTTAGGCCCCTTTCCTAATGTGGAGCCTGCCAGTTTTTTTGTTTGTTTGTTTATTTATTCGTTTGAAGCTGCTCCTTGAATTGCGTTCAACCGAGAAATGGGCCACGTGTACAACAGAAGTGAGCGACTTTCGATTTTACTGATCGAAAATGCTAAACATGAGCCACAATGTCAAGTCGGTGCGATCCATTGCCCTTCCTTCCCGTTTGGTTAGTCACATACCGGCTACAACACGCACGTTAATCGTGCACAGCAGGCCGGACAGCAGCTGTGGCGCGTGTGGAGGAGCGCGAGAAGCAGCCGCACCAGAAAGAGGCTAAAAACGTTTCATTCGAATCATCGCGCGAGGGTTAGCCGCGTCCGTGGTAAATACCACCGAGGTCAACGGTCTTGGCCTTTGTGCGGTGGGACAGAGCGGTTTGTTAGTTTTTCTCAGTCGCTTTGATGCATTTCTCAGATCAGGATTAACATTTGCACCACAGTCTGTGCATTTCTCAAAACAATTTGTTCAAACAGCACCACACAATGGTTGGCTACCTAAAGCCTGTACCTCACTCACAATCCTTTGTTCATTCCTCAAAGGTAAGTATTTATATCAGTAAACATGTCCGAGTCATCAGAATTAAAAGTTCTTCAATCATTGATTACGAACAAGACAGTGAAAATGATTAGTCCTGTAATCATGTTTACTCTGTAAGGATTTTCTCAATGTTGTTCTTTTGATGACGGATTGAACATACTTTATAAAGTATGTCAATTTTAGCAGTATAAAATTACACATTACTGTTTATGTGAGCATGATTGTAAGAAAATGGACAGAAATCCATTGATGCATTCTTTGTAAAGAAATTTATTGATGGATCATGTCATCAAAAAATAAACAAACGAGACAAGTCTGGAAAAACATTACTTTGCACAAAGAATAAAATGTTCAGAAATTTAAACGTAGGAAACAAGCAGCATTGTACAGTGTAAATCACAGTGCTGTTTTCTATACCTCCTGACGTTCTTGTCTGTTGGGCCACATATTCTCATCCACATCACAACAGATATCTTCCCTTGCAATGCAGCGTGGACAGAATCTTTTGGAATGTCTAATCCAGCCTCTGCAAGCTTCTGCTGTGATGTCATCACATGCTGCATCCATGGCAGCCAGCAGAGCCATCCGAGTATGAGGCTGCCGATCGTAAACCTTCACCTCCATGCGGAGAAGAACTCCTCAATTGGGTTCAGGAATGGGGAATAGGGTGGGAGAAATAGCATCAGCACCCTGTTGTGGTTTGCAAACCATTGCCTGATGATGTTTGAATGATGGAATCTCACATTGTCCCAAATTACCACATAATTTGTTACAGGTAAATCTGGAGCCTTTTCATGGTCATTTAGAGCCATATCACCATCTGGGATGAGATCCCTGTAGAGTGTATCTATGAATGTGACAAGATGCTGTGTGTTGTATGGCCCTAAAGTGGGAATATGAGTTAGCACACCCAATTCTGAAATGGCTGCACACATAGTGATGTTCCCTCCTCGTTGGCCAGGTACATCAACGGTGGCTCTGTGTCCAATAATATTTCGACCACGTCTTCTGCCTTTTGTCAGGTTGAAGCCAGCCTCATCCACGTATATGAATCGATGAGTTTGCTCACTTGATTCCAGCTCCATTATACTCTACATTTCAGAAGATACAAAAACAAATAACACAAAGTTATTATCTTACAGTAACAGAATTCACTGAAGATCACAACAAATGTACATTAGTCAAATTTACTGTACTTTATCATTACACAAGGAACTATTTACTGAAATGGGTAGTTACTGTATGCACGTAGATGATTTACCTGCACATACTGATAGCGAAGCTGCTTCACTCTGTCACCATTCCTTTCAAATGGTACACGATACAACTGTTTCATTCTCATCTGGTTTCTTCTAAGCACTCTGTCAATAGTTGAGATGCTTACTGACTGTATGTTTTCAAAGATGTCATGGTTGTCTATAATGGCACTCTGGATCTCCCTAAGTCTAATAGCATTATTAGCTATGACCATTTCACAGATGGCATCCTCCTGCTGAGGTGTAAAAGGGGACCTCTGCCACCCCTGTGAGGTAGTCCTGCAGACCTGTGTGGTACACAAGTAGTAAGGCAAAACAAGACCGAGTTGAGTATACTTTTAGAAAATGTGTAAAATTGTAATATGAAGTGTTAGTGTGTACTGTAAACATAAAAGTATTACAGTATAGAGTTATTTGGATTACCCACCTGTTCTCTCTACGAAAAGTTTGGATTATTGAGGACACGGTTGATCTCCCAACATTTGGCTGCGCCCTTCGTCCAGCTTCAGCCATTGTTAGGCCATGATTGACAACATGGTCTATAAGTGTGGCCCTTATTTCATCTGCAACATGCCTATGTCCATGGCCTCTTCTACCTCTCCCTCTGTTATGCCTCCTTTCTCCCCTTCCATGCACTCCTACTGCTCTTCTTACTTCTGGCTGTTGAGCCTGCTCATTTCTTTGTGGATCTTCCATTGTTAGAAATTGTAGAACTGTGTGTTGCTTCCAGTAGTCTATATATGCTTGCCAATTGAAGGTTCATGAGATGCACCTTAGAGTAGTTTCAGAAAACTGCTTGATAATTAGTTGATCTAGAGCAGGTATCACCAAATGGCGGACCGCGGTCCGGATCCGGACCCGAACGCCGTCCTGTCCGGACCAATCACATTCCTGATTAACTGGATACGGACCCAAATGCCAAAAAAATTTTAACGGGAGACTATATTTTAAACCGGAGAATTTATTTTCAGACGAGTGTTACGTTCACCACCCATTTGAGTGTTACGTCCCCCCCCCGCTCAACAACTTTCGTTCGCCCCCCCCCGATTTGATGTGCACAAGTGACTAGATGATATGCAAATTGAACGAGTAGTTTTAAGAAATCTAATTCTGATCTGAGAAATGCTCCAAAGCGACTGAGAAAAACTGTAATAAGGGTTCAAGGGCATTAAAAAATTACAACAAATCATCCATTTAGGTGCGTTTCAACATTAAAGCACACGGCTCAAGTTATTTAGGTGGTTTCTCTGGTGTCGTTCGCCGCACATATCAGATATTTATGTCGGGGCGGTACGTTATGTTTTACGTATGCCGGATGGAGTCCAGAACCGATCTTTGCTAAATTTAGGTTGATAAAGAGGAAAGTAATTACTTTTAAAGGCAAACAACTGATGTCGGGTTGGCCTCGTGTGGAATCACTTTGCCTTGAATATCGCTGCCGGTAGTGGTTTTAGTTGTGTCCCACTTGCCTAGAGGAGGAATTTTGAGCTAATCAGCATGTTTGGCCTGTAGTGGCTTCTGCACTAATAATAGCATCCGGAATCGATATCACACACTCGAATCAATAACCCAGAGCCTCCACGGGCCTTTATCTGGTGATTATTATGTGTGCTTTGTGCCTCAGCATTATCATTCATTTTCTCACAGGCCGCTGAGAGTCTTGTAAGTCTTTTAATAGCTTCATTTAACTTCTGGTATTGCTGCATTGTAGGTCAGTGTCAAATTTACATTAAAATAGACTGTTATTGGATCCATGTGGTATACAGAGACGAACCTCATTGGAAATGGATTATTCACAGACATTTGGTAATAAATCATATGACCGCACATTTCATTAAAGACTGTTGCCTACGAAGGAATTTATAATGTAAAAAAAAAGGTAATGATTTTTATGTTACAATATTAAATTTACCACTAGAGGGCGCAGTGGTGAGTTCTGTGAGTGTGCGTTTGTGGATGTGCCGATCAAGCTGCAGGGATGTGCAAGGACTGGGTACAGAGGTGATTACTGCTGTAAATATGGAGAAGCAGATATTGGGCCCAGCTGCTGATTAGTGCTCACAGCTCATTATGTCTCGTCTAATCTCCCATTCCCTGTGTTTACAACAAACATGGTTTAGCCCAGGAACACCCGCCGCTTTTAAACCCCCCCCCCCCCCCCCCCCCACCCTATCCACACTGTTCTCATAGGTAACTCTGAGCAAGTATTCACACGTTCAGCTAACACGTGGCATTGCAAGCATTGTGGTTGTCTTGTTGCTAGCGAATGGTGTTGAGATGGTGCCGACTCCTACTGAGCCAACATGGCGGAGGGCTGTGATTGGGCCATATGGCTTTTCCGTCTGTTTATTCGGAGACCGTTTGAGGCCAGGACTATGTTGAAGAAGTCTGTAATGAAATTTAATGGATTACTTTGCCATTATTCCATTATTGTGAACCCTGAACCAGCAATGACCAGTTTATGCTGTTCGGTTTTCTGAAATATTGCGTATTGCTTTTCCAAACCATCTCTTAGGAAGTGATAGTTCATGGATCCAGTGAAGGGCACAACAGGACCTGTGGATACATGAGGGTGTATGTTGGTGCAGTGCTGAATGGGTGGTGTGGTTATGGCACTGAGAACAACAGGCAGGAAGGGGTGGAGAGAGGAGGGGGGGAGATTATCTCCAGGGAGAGTCAGAGGGAGTGTGTGGTCAGCACTTCTCCGAGAGCGACTAATCTCGATTGACTATGGTTGGTCCAAAGTGCTGAGGGCTCTCATAAGCAGGTCAGATGATTGCTTGCAGTGCTGCTCAGAATTCAACACTCTTTTATGCCCATTCTCTCTCTCTCTCTCTCTCTCTCTCTCTCTCTCTCTATCACTCTTCTCTAGGGTCACATACTCTCTGCTCCTGGCTGTGACCTCTTGGTGTGAGGGCTGCATAACTTCTTCTGTCCTTTCACTTGTGCTTATACCCACCATGCCTTCTCCCCGCCGCCTAGAGACAGGCCTGCAGCCGCTGAAACTCAAAACTGCCCAATGTGTTTTGCAGCCTGTGTTTTGTGGTTGAACAAGCATGCGTATTTGTTGTCCACATCATCCATCTCCCCTCAGTCGTCGTCGTCCCCCCCCCCCCCCCCCCCACCCCCCCCCCCCATGGAGCTCTTTGCTGCCTGGTCTGGGAGTCCGGCCTGTGGTTCGACCCACCCACCCTCCCACTCTTGCATATATATCCACAGTAGCAAGCAGGGGTTCTGCTGGAGCAGATGACACTTCCGCTTGGCTGAGTCTCATGTGGGGCTGCTGGCTGCTTCTGGGCTCTCGACCGCTGTACTGCTTTTGGGACTGTGGGGGAGGCAAAGATATTTTCAGTTGCCAGCTGTGTGGTGTCAGAGGATTTAAGGTCAGGTGTGTTGGGCTTTGCCAAGGGGTGCGTGCGTGCGTCTGTGTGTATGTGGATGGGAGAGAATGAATCCTGGGTAGTGAATAGTTTTTTGTTGGTGAAGAGTATTTAACATGGCATTCGTCTGAAACTTTGTCTGCCTTGAGTAATTTCAGGTCCCTCATGGGTAGCTGCCTTGTTTCAGATTTTTGTTCAGTCTTTTGTCTTGTTTCCAAGAGAAAGGTCACTCAGCCTGCTTAGAAGTCCAAAGTGACCAGAACTGCATTACTATTCAAGGCACTTTTCTTCAGTGCTTTGTGAAATTAAACCCACATCCGTTAAACAAGCGGAGTTAATCTTCTACCAGTATGAAATTCATAACCCCTGGAATATTTAAGACCTCTTTTTTTGGCTTTGACACGACCTTCAATGCTAAAGTCTTTTCGAATGAATGCCTTTAGGTGGATGTCAGCAGGATGTGTTAGTTTAGCTGGAGAGTGCTGCCCCCCCCAGGTTATGTTCCTTTACAGATTAAATGTTCCTTCTGTAGAGCATGTTGTGATGAAGGTTTGGCACGTTCAGACCCGGCGCCTCAGCGGACGGCCTTCTCTGGGTAGGGGGACCGGTCAGTGTAATGCCCCCTGATGCTCCCAAACCACACCCCTGCTCCTGGCTGTGCATATGGCCCGAGGAGAGTGCATCCACTTCTGTGTGGCAGCTTTGGGCCCAGAGGGAGCCATGTGGCATCATCGCCCTGCTGGAGACCTGGCCTGTGTCCCCACTCCCTCCTATTGATGGGTGGAGCAGGTGGAGCTGGAACACGCCAGCCAAACTCGCTACTCACCATTGCTCTTAGAGAGGTGGTGGTGGTGGTGACCTGTTGGTATTTTACTTTCATCCTATCATTTGTTTTGGCTGTCTCTAGGAGAGCAAGTGGATGAGTTGACTACAAGCAGTTACAAGGGGGTCGAGCTCGTGGTACCAACTGTGTTCATTTTCACTCTTAACCTTGACTACAAAGGTTGAACATTGCTGGGATGATTCAGATGTGCGGCGATTGCTAACCAGCTGCTCGTGTGTCCGTTTCTAGCAGGGCATCGGAGAGCAGCTCCCCGCTGTACGAGGAGGCGTCTGCCCCCGTCCGCAGCCGTCCACCCCCCAGCCAAGCGGGCCCGGCGGGAGGGGTCCGACTGAGCGTGCCCCCCAGCGTACTGAAGAGCATCCAGGAGTACAGGGAAGCCCATGGCTCCTACCTGCGCCTGGTGTCTCACCAGCGCGTGGGCAGCTTCGACCCCTGGGCTGTTGCCGAAAGGTGAGATCCCGACGTGTCCAGCCAGCTCTGGCCGAAGCCCGTTTCGCCACTTCTTGTAAGAAAAGGAAAGAGTAGTGTATTTGTAAGACGCACACTGAAGAGGTTGGCCTTTTGAAATAGCTAATTTCGTGCAATTGATTTCTTGTATAATCCTTTGTGTGCCGGAATGTGCCGGAGCTGAAATCACATATCGGGACATGGCAGCACGGCTTGGCCATTGCCAGCACGGCCAAAGTGAGCACTGCAGATTACTCACAGCATCCATTTTTATTCCTGTGGTGACACATGCAGTAGGAGCTTCCTTTGTTTACAGCCCAGAGGCTGTAGTGCTCCTCAAACACGGTGCTATTTTACATGTTAACATTAGCTCCAGTACGGCCGGCAGGATCCAGACCGCTGGCTCTGTGCCCTCTCTAGCACATTCCAGGCATCATTAGCACATTAACAGAACTTTTACGTCTATGTAAGTCTATGCACAGTGTCTTTGAATTAGGATGCTGCTGGGAGCCCTTGAGCTAGATTAAGGTTAAACACGCCGTCCAGGGCATGGGGGGTGGAGGAGGGGTGGGGTGGAGGGTGGAGGTGAGGTGGGGTGGAGGGGGGTTAGTGCTCATTGAAATCTGCTCCAAGGGTTCCCAAAGGACAGCTGAGGACTTTCTCCTCTGTTCCTATTGACTGTGTGTGCTGGAGCAATATCTGCAGTGGACAAGACTTGCAAATCAGTGTGGAAAAAAAAGGCACAGGTTAAGAGGGGTCTCAGTTTCAACGTGGAGAGATTTTCATCTTTCTCCACTTTGGTGAAGAGAAGTAGAGAGAATTCTTATAAAACCTAACACACTAAGATGTTTGAAAAGATCTTAAATGGCATTTGGTGGTGGAATGACTTATTGTTCTTGAAGGATGTGAAAAGGATGGATGTGAAAACACGAGTTTGTTGAATCGACGTAGAGGCACTCGTCCAACTCCCTGTGCAGTCTGGGTAATGCGGCTTACCGGGACACCGAAGGCCCTTTGGCAGTTCTGCCTGAGGGCTGGAAATGCAATGAAACGAGGATATCGGCTACTCGACCTGCCTCTCCCACACAGGGTGGGGTTGGTGCAGGGAGGAGGGGCTATGGGACATGAGGGACTTGTCAAAATTCCGGCTTGTGGCTTATTCGATCATCTCTAACTGGGCGAATGTGAAACACTGGGTAAAGTGCTTGAATGCCCCATGGGTGTTTGGCAACAGAAGCAAGCTGGTGTTTATGGTGTGCCCCCCCCCCCCCCCCCCCCCTCTCGCTCTCTCTCTCTCTCTCCCCCCCCCCCCCTCTCGCTCTCTCTCTCTCTCTCTCACCCCCCTCCCTCTCTCTCTCTCTCTCTCTCTCTCTCACCCCCCTCCCTCTCTCTCTCTCTCTCTCTCTCTCTCTCTCTCAGTCTGGCTGAAGAGCTGATGACGGAGGCCTTGTCTGATGTGGCAGCAGAGTTCCAGGATGTTTGTGAGCAGTACGCCGAGGCCATCTTCACCTCCGAGTTCCTCCAACCTGTCCAGTCCCCTCCCCCAGCTGTGTCCTAGCAGTGCCACAGATAGGACTTCATCGTGGGGGTCTGCTGTTGTCCCCCTTTGTCCCAAAAATACCACTCTAACATTTTAATGCACTTTTGTATGTTTGTACTTTTTTTTTTACTGGGAGTGTGATCTTTAAAGAGAGTACAAGAGAAGCATTAAGACTTTTACATTTATTTTACAGTTAGTCAGTGTTTGAGTTTCTTTTGCATGTTTGATCATGGTGTCTTTCCACACATGAAAGCTTTCAACATGGATTTGATGCAAAGCCTAATTGCCACTGGCAGCCCATCCCACTTCTTACACACCATGTGGACCTGCACAGGAACATAATTAACCCACTGCACAATTCCCACATTACACAGGGCTATAGCCTTCTACTATCTCTTCACATACAGCTTGGACTATTTTGTTTTTACTTGCTTGAGTTCATGGCCGTGCTCAAGGACTTTAGACCAGTATGTTTTTATTGCTGTTGCAGGATGAATTGCCAAAGCAAAAAACATCCCCATGGCTTCTAGATGTTTGCAGTTTTGTGTGATAAAGGTATGATGATTACGCTGTGTGTGTATGTGTGTATGTGTGTATGTGTGTATGTGTGTATGTGTGTGTGTGTGTGTGTGTGTGTGTGTGTGTGTGTGTGTGTGTAACGGCCACTGAACTAATTCAGTTCATGCGTTGGTGCTTGAAGGGCGATCAGGGAAGGGATGTGCCCAGCCGATGGCCTGGAGCTAACGGGCTTGTGACATGCAAACACACACTGAGAGCAATTAGACATCACAGGATCTGATGTGGGCACGTGTGTGTGTGTGTGTGTACGTGTGTGTGTGTGTGTGTACATGTACGTGTGTGTGTACGTGTACGTGTGTGTGTACGTGTGCGTGTGTGTGTACGTGTGTGTGTGTGTGTGCATCCAGGTCCCCTGTGAATGCTTTTATGTTAAGCTTCCTGCCTTGGTGTCGTATCAATAGTCTAGTTATTCTCAAAGGCTTGTTCGATTAATAGTTAATTACAAACTTTTAGAGCTATTGGTACTTTATTATTATTTATACATTGAAATAATGCCCTATGTTGTATAATGGTAATAACCCCTTTTTCCTTTTACCAGTGTGGCTGATGGGTTTAGTCTCATTATGTCTGATATAAATATCTTTAATCTGAAAGAGGGAGGCCAAGCATGTATATTTTAAAATCCCTTCCCCGGAGTGGCATATAGCTCCCAGTGACAAGGATGAAACTGCTTCTAGAGGGGGGAAAAAGTTTAATTAATTAGTTTTTTTTCCCCCTTGCATCAAACTGGTGAAATCAATGTTATCCATCTTGCTGTCTCACCTGCCCCCAGGAGGTGTTTCTCTGGAGCTGTTCTTATAACAGTCCTGGTGCACTGACTCCAGCAAGAAACGCTTTGTCACTGGGCTTCCTGACTGGTACAAATAGACCCACTCTGCTAAAGAGTGTGGTAACGTAGCAGGGCCGGTGTGCACGGATTGCAAAAGAACCGAGCCTCTGGACCGTGCTGCCGTATGTACTCATGTAGCAGGACTCGTGCAGGGAATGAATTTGGAAATTGCTGATGTGACGCGTGCAGACTTTGTTTTTTTTTTTTTGTTTTTTTTTTTGGGGGGGGGGGGGGTGAATGGAGAGAGAGAGAGACTGCAGCAGTTTATCTGCAGGTGCTTCTACAAAGTGGCTGTATTATCCTGCATGAAATGAAATGCTGCAGATTGTTGTGACTGGTGTGAAAAATGTTGGGCTTAAGCATAATTATTTCTCGTTAACTCCACCTCAGTGGCACCACCATCATTCTTCACTCTGTCCAGCCTGTTGGGTTTTGTAACATACAGGCTCACAGATATGTGCAATAGTGGTTGCATTATATTTGATGTTGCGTGGACCGTCTCTACGATGTGATTTCTAGACACTTAATCTTGCCTTTTCATCGTATGACCTCTCAGCTACTGTTACACAATAATTTGTCATTTCTTATTTAAAATGAACTAACACACAGAGCCTGTCAAATGTCTTTGTTCAATTATGTTTAGCCATTTTCATATTTCGAATGCTCCAAGGCTGTATTTTGGTCACACTGATGCATGACAAGACGAGTAAACACGGATGGTGTCTGAAGCACTTTCCACCATTTAAATGCAAGCAGTTGCATTAACGCTGTTCCAGCGTAGACCAATCCCTCCGGCTCTAATAAAGGCAGAATGCAATTAGCAGTGGGTAAGAATCAGGCTTCAGTTTGCAGTGTTCTTCTGTGGAGGCTTTCGGCCGCTAGCTCGGTTTCCTCCATTCAAATTGGGCCATAAACAGATTTCTGCTCGAACAATTTGATCTTCACTTTTACTTTCGAAGAGGGCAGTTTTGGTCTATTTCAGGAAGATTACATTCAATTAGACTGAATGGGGCTGGAAGATGGTGGCACCTTGTGATGTCCAGGTCTGACAGCAAGAGGCGATTACAACAGACGTGGCACAAGGACCACAGATAGACAAAACACCAACACAGATCCACAATGTGGAACATCTTGGATAAGCACAAACATAAAAAAGTGCACATACTTCTCATTAACCAATATATCAAGATTTCTTTTTGCTTAAATGCATCTAAAATGTTCTGCCATAGTTTCAGAATATGAAGTGTAGTAGGTGTAGACTAACAGCCCAGACATGCACAGCTGAGTCTGTGTCTGACATCCCCCTGATTTCTTGTATTGCTGTGACTAAAGTGCTTGGTGCAGCTGTGTTAACATCTTCTACCTTAATGTCTAGATTTCCAGGATGATGCCTCATGTAAGCAAAGCAATGACAACACAGTACCATGGCAACTATGAAGAGCTCCTGAAAATAAAACTTGCTAAGTCAGGCTTCCAATTTATATCCAGTAATGCATTAATTTAATATGCTGGAAAATGAGATGGAGTTCAGAATCTATCAAGCATGAACAAAAATGGAAAATAATTGCAAGTAAATAAGCAGAAGTCTACAAGATCTTGTCAGGAGATCAGACTCGTATTAATTGAATGCAAGCCATTAATTTGTAGTCTGATTGTTTAAATGAGCTGATTCATTATTAAGGTCACAGTACTTAAGATAGGCTATAATGTGAGGATTCAAAAGATTTGTTTTGAATTCAAAAGATTCAAAAGGTTTGCTTTTGAAGGTCTAGAGCATCTCTCGTGTAACTCCTGAAAACATTCCCAACACAGGGCAGAGCGGGCCGTGGAGTTAAACACCAGGGAGTATATCTCGGGTGAACCTAAAACTGAAAAGCTAAAGGATATAAATAAACACAGTGGAACCACAGTACCTTACATACCTGATGCTAAATTATTGAGGTAGGTGGTATTAGTCAGCTACGACCTTATTTGCAGGTATGCCAGCCTTATGTTGCCAAAGCCTTAATGTGATGGGTCGTGCCATTTCAGTGCAGTTTTCCTTATTTCACTGTCTCTCAGCTCAAGCCAAAGTGGGATATTTTCCCACGCCCACCCGATTAACTGGCTCCTGTAACTATTTACAAAATAAGATCATTGGGATGGGCGTTTTGACATGAAGCAATTTGCATTTTCTAAGCGTCACAGTGTCAAAAACAGCGAGACTCCGCTCGTCAGTGCGACTGTGCCGCTGGAGGCAGTCGAGCGTCAGCTGCGATAGGGAGGGAGAGCAAAGTCTGCACACACACACACACACAACCCCAAAGAGTGAGGACTTCACCCACAACCGCATCTCAGCTGCCATGGACCGCTTCCCCGCTTATGGAATGTGTTCAGCATCCTGCCGCATGAAACCCACGCTGTAGATTGAAGGTCTGCTGGATCTCAGCTGTAGTAGGTGGAGGTGGTGGGGGGAGAGACGTGCGTGCTGTCAAAACTAATAGAAGAACGCGCAACAGACACTTCTGTGGCAACCCGTTCCACGGAATGGCTCATGAGACGAGAAGCAAAGGTATGTGATAATCATAATGTGTTTTGTGAACTACATCCAGATCTCGGATACTAAAGCTCGGTGTTCTTTGGTGAGGCTGCAGTTCGTTAACAGGTTGAGAGACGACTCGTCTCGCCACGAACACGTTCCCAGCCCCGATCTACTTTGCTCGCCAATGTGTTGGAATGCGTGTGTGTTTAATATCACGCATTAAGCGAGTTTATTTAATCAAATAAATCAAATGTTCATTTAATCAAATAATACAAAAACATCGGACTGTTTCCGAATCATAACGAAGTGATGTTAACATTCAGACCTGAATGTATGAATCTGTGTATTACTTTTGTCCGTAGAATAAAAGTGTCCCACGTTAGGCCTAAGTGTTCATAACATTTAGATAGGGAACGTCTAATTAAAAAGATTAAGTATAATCCAACAGGCGCGCATTTAGCCACAGCCTCCCGTAATCTTCTGTAATTTCTCACTTTCGTTTCCTCCATTTTAACGACGGTTTGTCCTTGTACACTATTGCGAGCACTAGTCAGTGATTGGGATGCGTATTTTTAACTGTCTTTACTCGGAACATCTCGGGGAGCCGACCTCTGGTTTAAGACTGCGATGGGGGGGGGGGTCTCATTCATCCTGCTCTGAAATATGGGATGTATACTTTACACAGTTTATTTTTTAAATATTTGAATTTTAATTTGAATTTGTTTGGCTTATTTTGCATTGTCACTGTCACGGGCGGAATACAGCAGGACATGCAAATGTTGTACCACACTAATAAGATCCAGACTGAAAATCCTTGGCACGGTGCCTCAAGAAGACCAAGACACTGAGAGTTTTGCTTCATAGTGATGTAATGATATAAGACATCTCCCTGTCTTGACTATGCTGGGTGACTCTTCTCTCCTGCTTACGTTAGATGACTGCATGATTTTTGCTGTCTTGCTCAAGGTAAGCTCCACTGTCGCTAAAGTGGGGTTCTGTCCATAAAGTGAGGTTCTTTGACGCCTCATAACGTGTGGCCACATCGAGAAGCTGATAATGACCCAGTTTTGCTGAAGTGTTGAAGAAAATTAGGAGATGCGTGTAAACGAATTCTGTATAGGTTTGCGTTTCTAATCGTGCTCAACCCGACGTGAAATCTTTCCAAAACCTCATAGGCTCTATGGCAAACGATGTCAAAACAATGTTATGTTGAAGACATTTAATACAGCTGTGGTTGTTTCTGGAGAATGGAAAACAGCCTTCACCATTTTCAATCATCGTTTCAATTTACACAAAAGCCCAGATGCAAACAGCTTGCACTGACCTGAATTGCACCTGTTGGGTGATCGCTTACACAGGTGATGGTGGAAGACAGCTTACATTGCAGTGTTCTTTTCGCTGGTTTCTTTTGACAGTTTATTTGCAATAACTGGCAATATCAAACAATATACTACTGATTTATAATGAAATGTGATGATTTCAAAACAGATTGACTAAGTAAGACTTATGAAATGCCCGTGTAGTTTAAATTAAATCAAAAATCAAATTAAAAGTGTGGGTGTTTTAAGTTAAATGTAAATTTAAATGTACCATATTTTGTCAATTGTGATTTTTTACACCGCAATCGAAATTTGTCCTCCGCTTTTAACCCATCTGTGCAGTTAGAACACACACACACACTAGTGATTACTAGGGGGCTGTGGATCACACGTTCCCAGAGCGGTGGGAAGCCCTAGCCCGGCGCCCAGGGAGCAGTTGGGGTTAGGTGCCTTGCTCGAGGGCACCTCAGTCATGGCCTCAGGTCTAGGAATCGAACCCACGACCCTCCGGTCACAAGACCAGTTCCCCTACACTAGGCCATGACTGCCCTAAGAGAAGTTAAGAGAAATCTTCCATCAATCTACTTTATATCAGCTTTCCAGCACCAGGGAAAAATACCCACCTTCAAGCTTGACTTGATTCACTTACCAGACATCTCCATCCAACACATCTCCACCTCAACCCGCACGACTCAATCTCTACCTCAACCTGCACGACCGGCATGTACCAGCCCAAAAGCTGGGGAAATCAGAACAGAGGCCCGGTCTGTTCTAAAGCAAAATCACCCACTGGCCAAGGCACTTTGGTCTCCCTGATTATGGGGCTTTTATTCAGTGTATATCTGTAGTTAAATAGATGGGAAACTGGCACCAGCTAGAGCTAGACATCTAGACAGGGAGTTTAATGCTGTCTCACCTCCTCATGCCATTTCATTATGGGAGCCCCCAATCACCCTTCACCCTCCCACATGGAGCATGTGGCTGCGTTTTATCAGGAGGACACAGTAGCTTCTAAATTACGGTAGACATGGAGTGAGAACGGTGTGTGTGTGTGTGTGTGTGTGTGTGTGTGTGTGTGGGCGGGCAGAGGGAGGGGGGGGTGGGTGTTTGTTTTTCATTTACCAGCGTAGTAATAAGACTCTCAGTCACAGAATTGGAGCTCTTGTTCCTCTGCCAATTATACATTATTGCTTCTGTCCAAATGTGGTCAAGTACGCCAAATCACCCACACATCAAAGAGGAGGTTGGGCCAGATGCGTTGACGAGCGCACACCATTTGGGGGGGGGGGGGTGCCTACATTTCACCAGTGCTGAATTTATTGAGCACGTCTAAAATTTGTGTATTCATAAAACTCAGCATTTTCTTACGTGTTTTGCTATGTGCAATGTCCGGTCACAAGGCTGTAAAAATGCTAAACGCATGCACATTGAAAGGAATGATATTTCACTTGGGTTCATGAACACAACTGTAGCTGCAAACATAGTCAATTGTCTGGGTCAGGGCTTCATTTCCATGTAATCTCATTCACCTATAGATTACTATGTCAGTTAGCGCAAGAGGATTCCATTCAATCTTTATTTACCAGGACATTTGCATCCAGCAGTAAAGTCATTACAAAGCTTTTAAGTTATTTAATTTGGCTGGTGCAGAGAGAAATTTGTTAATGAGCACTGAATGACTGTTGTAATGAAATACCCATGTGGATTGTGCCTTGTTCAAAATATAGAATGCAGGCAACATGGCTTCCCTTATCACTACTGGGGAAGCCCGTGAGATCCTGGGGAGGATCCTCAGTTAAGGTTCGTACCTGATGTCAAAAAATTGCCTCTTTACAGAATTAAAGGTTGGGCAGATAGAATGGTTAAAGGTGGGAGCAATTTGATGTCTTTCACCAAAAGATTGCCGTATTTGTGTTGTTAGATGCAAGCTCCACGTTCTTCTGCCTGTATTTCATATGTGATTGCTTTCCATCTGTTGTGTTTTATCAGTAACACTTGCTCTCTTATCGTATCGGTCTTGGATTCGTAAAGAGAAATTATTCATGGCTAATATGCCATCCTGAATGGCTTCAGATTGAACAATGCGTTGCGGGTTTTCAGCGCTTGCTGAAATGTTTGTGTGCTGCCTAATTTGCACAGCGATTTGGATGGAGCACAGATCTAAAAATAGCCCAGCGCGAGAGGCAGTGACAGACAGCAGGTCCACGCTCACAGCTACCCTGCATCCCTCTGAGAGCAAGCGGCGGAGGGAGAGAGAGGCGCGAGCGCCCGACCACTTGCGCAGCTCTCGGGACTGCGTGGAGAACTGCAGCCTGGCCTGTATCCCTGAGAAGAGCAGACCAGACCATGCAGAGCAGTTTGTGCGTAGCAGAATCACAACACAACAAGGGCGAAAAAGGACGGTTTTATTTATTTGTTAATGCATTTTTATGGTATATGGGAGCACAATCTCTTCACATCAGGAACACCGTGAAAGGGAAGGTTGACTCGAATATCACGTCCTTTGTGTCTGACCTAGCACAGAACCAATGTCGAAAATCACTAGTTTGGAGACCACAGACGTCTGTGTCTAAGGAAGGAACCGTAGGGCTGGTGTTCATGTTGCAGAGTGCTAAACAACATCCAGATATCTTTCAGAGGCACGTCTGAGCCAGTGGCTCAACGCTATTCAACCAGAGACTAGAACAAGATACAGAACATTGTCTCTTCAGATAACTGGTAGGACAGTGAGGGCAAAACAAACCAAAAACCTTTCAAGTTGAAAGCTTGACATAATTTATCTCTGTAGAAGAGGAAGCTACAGCGGAACTAGAATTGCTGCTCAAAATGAACTGAAATAAACAAACAGGGAAATGTCTCAAGTCTTGTTTGGAGACATTTCACAAAGTTGTGATGTCTTGAACTAAACGCACAAGACTGGACTTGAGATCGAAACAAATTCATCACTTGATGCCATGTGCATGCAGACTAGCCAATAAAACGGCCCCTTCTTTGTGAACCCATGACATGTCATTAGAGCTTCACGAGGCGTTATAACTTGTCCAAGTAAAAATCAATCACCATTTTTTATATCATCACTGTTGGTTCAACAGTGGACACTTCACAAAACCCTGGGTATAGTCCTTATTGACAAAACATGTATGTAATGCAATTTCTAGTCCATGTCCAACCCTGGACATTGCTAAAAACAAATATTTTCTTATCCAACAAGGACATCCCATATTTAATCGAGGAATTTGTTAATGGAGTTCTTTCTGAGTTTATACAATCACGTTATATAATAATGTTATACAATCGGTTTGGACTGAGTAGATCCCGATCGGAGAGCATTGAGTGGCTCTCCTTACAGGGTTAAGTCAGAAATGAAAGCTCCGTCTGACTGTATTTGGCAAGCGGACCTGCACGAAGCAGGTTTCAGCCCGCGGCTGCTGGGGCTGCAGTGATCTCTCTCAGGGAGATGACATTTGGGACATGCTTGAGTGACCCGTTCCACTTCAGTGGGAAAATCTGATTGCGGTGCTTACACGCGAGAGTGCAATTCTTGCCTTAATAGGGGTTACTCTCAGATTTTTTGGCATTGAAGAGTTCTCCTGGCGTGTAAGCACCTGTGGTCCTCAGTGCAGGCGTTGTTTCTCTCGTGTGCTCACGCAGGTTTCAAGGGCTTCGCTCTGTCGCTCCCGAGGCGTGGTCAGACTGGAGCAGCACGTTGCCCCGACAGGCACCCCTAAGGCCTGTTGACCTGTGACCTGTGACCTGGGCCGTGCTGGTGTCCCTCTTTTTTTTTCTTTCCCTCGTTACCTTTAACCCCAGTCTGTTTTTGGTGCATGTGGTTGGGTTCCTTCTCGTTTCTTCATAGGTGATAGGCGGGACAGGTGTGGAGAGCTGTGCTGTGGTCTTTGTAGAGTGAGAGTGCTTGAACTCTGCTTCCTAATGCAAAGTTATTCATCACGTCTGCGTTTTCAGCGTAACGGGGGCATATGTGGCGTTTCGCAGTGGAGAGTGGCACTCCGAGCGCAGGGCTGCCAAACCGAGGTGTTTACCAGCCGCACGGCACATATGCCGTGGGAACACTCGCTCACCATGGCGACACGTTGTAAGGGCCGCATGAGTCTTCTGCACAAAGCCCGGCACTTTAGCAGAATGGCTGAATGAGGGATGGCCCATCCTTCCTTTGAGAAGCTCAAGCCAAACTCGTGATGGATTTTTATTACGTGTTGGAATGGGATTTGGCCGAGTCCAAGGACGTTATTCATCCCGTGCCAAGTTCTGCCAGGCCCAATTGTAATTTTTGTCAGATCCATATGGGAAGGCAGAAATACAGACTGCCTTCAGGTAACCCATTGGGTGCCTGTGTAAGGCTGATCTGTGCGGGCAGCACGTGATGTTAATTTGTGGATTACCTCCTACGTCGTAGTAAGTCTCCGTCTGGTAAATACTGGAATGTTAAAGCTTTAAAGTGCAAGTGAAGAGTATTATTCTTTCTTTTTTAAAACCCAGTTTTTTTTTCACGCTGTTCTGCCTGAACTGAAGACAGCTCAGCATATTTGGGGAAGAGTGCTAACTGCTCTGTTCTGTACTTGTGAACAGAAACCCTTGAATTTCGCATTTCATTTTATTGACAGTAGGGAAGAGGAGCAAAGAGGAAAGCTGGGAAAGAGCTTCCACACTCTTAAAGTCCCACGTAGTCTTCAACGTCTACACCTGCAGGGTGTGTGTGTGTGTTCACCTGACCAATCAGCAACCCGACCACCTCCTGCCCCCACCTGGGGGGAGGTGGTGTCCTGTCTATGGTCGATGGTCCCGTCTAAAGTCGACAGGCGATGTCGACACTCGGCTTGTGCAGTGTGTTCTCTCTTAAGGAAAGCAGTCCTGTGCATCAACTGTGCGTAAAAACCAAGATCTTTGGCTTCCGGAGCAAACCAGTGTGTACGACACGTGTACGAACTGCCCTTCTGTGAAATTCAGAGTGACAGATGCCGGGCGTTTACAGGCCAGCGCCACGCACTGTGGCCCAAACGCTCCGTTTACACTCATGTCAATTACAGTGGCAAAGACGAACTAACGACCAGCTAGACGCTCCACAGCGCTCTCTAGGAGATTTGGGCCGCGTTTCACTCCAAGGAATCCTATGGCCCTGCTGACATTTCATTCAGCTGGACATGGACTGCTTACAAATGAGCACTTCTGTCTGTTCTGTATGCTCTGAATAGTATTAGTTTCCCTCCAGTTGTTAAAAAATGCGGCGCATGCCCACTAATCCGATCGAAAAAACCAGACTGAGGCATTTTTCACCAAAACGCAAAGCCACTCACAATGCATGTGCCTTTTAGCATTAGCTATCCCTCATATAATAATGCTAATTTCATGGTTGAGATAAGTCCTCTCACCACCTGGGAGAATTATTGCTCTCTTGCAATTATATGGTACTGTAAATGTGTATTCGTCCTCAGCCTCAACCACAGAAGTGCAATGTGTCTTTCTCTGTGGCGCGAGTTAGCTATGCGCTTATTAAAGTATTAACATAAAGAGAGTCATGCGCACACCCATATCTAAACAAACCAGGTATGGATCTTGATGAAAGGCCGTCGGTCGGCACCCTCACTATAACTCATAACATCAAAATTCATCATCTGGCCGAGTTTGGAAGCCAAGCGTGTGGGGTCTGGACAGTTTGTGCTATCACATGTGAAGCTGAAAGCGTGTTCCGGTGTAGGTGTGTTCCGGTGTAGGCGTGTTCCAGTGTAGGCGTGTTCCAGTGTAGACGTGTTCCAGTGTAGGCGTGTTCCAGTGTAGGCGTGTTCTGGTGTAGGTGTGTTCCGGTGTAGGTGTGTACCGGTGTAGGTGCATTCCGGTGTAGACGTGTTCCAGTGTAGGCGTGTTCCGGTGTAGACGTGTTCCAGTGTAGACGTGTTCCAGTGTAGGCGTGTTCCGGTGTAGACGTGTTCCAGTGTAGGCGTGTTCCAGTGTAGGTGTGTTCCGGTGTAGACGTGTTCCGGTGTAGACGTGTTCCGGTGTAGGCGTGTTCCGGTGTAGACGTGTTCCGGTGTAGGCGTGTTCCGGTGTAGGCGTGTTCCGGTGTAGACGTGTTCCAGTGTAGGCGTGTTCCGGTGTAGACGTGTTCCAGTGTAGACGTGTTCCAGTGTAGGCATGTTCCAGTGTAGGTGTGTTCCGGTGTAGACGTGTTCCAGTGTAGGCGTGTTCCAGTGTAGGCGTGTTCCGGTGTAGACATGTTCCGGTGTAGGCGTGTTCCGGTGTAGGCGTGTTCCTTCCGGTGTAGGCGTGTTCCAGTGTAGGCATGTTCCGGTGTAGACGTGTTCCAGTGTAGGCATGTTCCGGTGTAGGCATGTTCCGGTGTAGACGTGTTCCAGTGTAGACGTGTTCCAGTGTAGGCATGTTCCAGTGTAGGCGTGTTCCGGTGTAGACGTGTTCCAGTGTAGGCGTGTTCCGGTGTAGACGTGTTCCAGTGTAGGCGTGTTCCGGTGTAGACATGTTCCGGTGTAGGCGTGTTCCGGTGTAGGCGTGTTCCTTCCGGTGTAGGCGTGTTCCAGTGTAGGCATGTTCCGGTGTAGACGTGTTCCAGTGTAGGCATGTTCCGGTGTAGGCATGTTCCGGTGTAGACGTGTTCCAGTGTAGGCATGTTCCGGTGTAGGCATGTTCCGGTGTAGACGTGTTCCAGTGTAGGCATGTTCCAGTGTAGGCATGTTCCAGTGTAGGCATGTTCCGGTGTCGTTGGACGTGGAATGACGGACTGTGTACGTTGCCTCCTTCACTAGCCACATCTCCCTAAGTCTGCAAACTCCTTCCTCTTCGTCACACTTCTCTGTGTTTATTTCAGGGTACATTACGCAGGAATCAGATTAGGAGCAGGAGAGGGAATGGATTTGATTAGACGTGCTGGGGTCTGGGTGCTGGTCAGTAGAGCCTTAACTCACACACCGACCACTTTTAACAACCCAGACCAGCATATGCACACATTTGTACTCAATCACAGTACTGGGCTACATGCTAGCCATCTTGCCCCCCGATGAACAGAATGTAATTCTTATTGTCAACGATTTTATGTACACAATGCCTGTGATTACGATGGCATTGTACATACGGAGCATATGAATGGTGCACAACTCCAGTGGGACGCTCTGTGCACTGACCCTTGCAGAGTCAAGAACAGGTGCACGACTCCTTATTGGACAGCACTCTTTGTCTTCAGTAATGGCTGGCACTTGGCTCCTTCTGCAACGACGTGCCTGAGTGGTTTGGTGTTGGTCCTGATTAGGGCTCGGCAGAAGGAAGCCTCTCCTGTGGGTGCCACCGCGTAAAGCCTTGTGTTTTTATTGGAAAGCTGCAAAAGGTTAATGCAGATAGCCATCTTGGTGCGTGTGTGTGTGTGTGTGTGTGTGTGTGTGTGTGTGTGTGTGTGTGTGTGTGTGTGTGTGTGTGTGTGTGTGTGTGTGTGTGTGTGTGTGTGCATGTATGTGCGCGTGTGTTAAGGAGCTTTAATGGCAGGAGTGTTTGTTCCAGTGTTGGCAGGGCAGGCAGAGATGAAAAGCTCATTAAAAGTCGTGTAGTGGCGCGACGCGGGAGCTGGCAGGCACGCCAGGCTGCGGTAATGGGAGGCGCGACCTCATTGTTTGAGCCGAGCGTGGAGGTCTGCATCAGGAGAGGGGGGGACGTCACCCTGGTCCTTGGCCAGCGGTCGAAGGCGCTGGCTGGGCTGGCGGACCTGGAGCTGGTTGGAGTGGTTGACGCAGGTAAACTGACCTCGATCCTCTGTCTGCTTAAATCGATAGTGGTTCGATGAAGGTTTGCTAAGAGGAGAGTATTTTAGCGATGGTGACTCAGTGATGCTAAGACGTTAAATACTGTTAAAAACTATGTGGCTTGGTAGTGTTGAGTAGTGGTAAGTAGCACAGTAACTTTAGATGTGGTTAACATACGGGCTGTCACAAAATATTTCCCATGTGCCATACAGATGTCTTCAGTGTCTCAGATCTATAATTATAACGGTATAAATCAAGCTGAAAGAATGGAGATGATTGTGATGTGACATGTCATTTTCCACAATTAACATTAACATTAAATTAAAATTTGAGCACACCAGGGATCTTTGTTCTATGTTGTTCAAAGAGCTCTAATCCCAGCACTTAAACTCGAGGTTCGCTCGGTTCTTGTAGAATAGCAATTGACCAAACAATTTTACTAGCTGCTGTATGTCCATGACATTCATGTTTTTGATTTCTTTCTTTTTTTTGCTTTTCATATCATTATATCATTCAGGAAAAGCATGAACCTGTTTGATTTTACTTTTCTGCACTTGATGGCAAACTTTTCCTGTGTACAAACGCTTTCAAAGTAAACGTATTTTTCACTTGGTAACTTGGTGTAGTTTGGCTTGGCTAATGCCATGATGGATCTAATCAGTAAGTGATTGGATGTGCATTAATTGCACGGACGATTGAGGCCTGATGTCTAATCATTTCTTTACGTCTTCTCGCCCACAGTGACGCTACGCAAGCACAGCGCCTCCCACTGGCGTATGCAGGACATTGCCCAGGAGTCTGTGGACAGCTCTGATGATGAGTTCTTCGATGCCCGTGGTTAGTGTCACTCTTTTGTCCATTGGTGTCCTGATATCACCTCTCCTGTGTGTGTGTGTGTGTGTGTGTGTGTGTGTGTGTGTGTGTGTGTGTGTGTGTGTGTGTCCTCTGTCCTCCTTTCTCTCTGACATGCTCCTCGTTTTTTGAGGTGTCACCCAATCCACTGCCTGTCTAGTCAGTCCAATACACTGATAATGCAATGACTTCACATACCAAGCTTGTGTTTTGGGCTTGGGTAAACAATGTCCGTGGCTCTATACAATGCTTAACTGAGCTGGTTTCGTATGTGTTTATACGATAATTCTGTCACACTGAACAAACGTCCTTGTTTCCGAAAAATTCCTTGGTTAAACATGGACCTCTGTGGTTCTGAGCCTGCATAAAAAGTCAGACCACAGGCTTTTCCAGAAATTCTGCATGTAATCTGATGTTCTCTCTATGCTTTGACTTCTATAAGGATTCTCTATCCAGCATAGCGAAGCACGCCGTATT
The DNA here is from genome assembly GCF_052324685.1 of Brachyhypopomus gauderio. NCBI lineage: Eukaryota > Metazoa > Chordata > Actinopteri > Gymnotiformes > Hypopomidae > Brachyhypopomus > Brachyhypopomus gauderio. The sequence goes on from NC_135226.1 coordinate 15,133,758, forward strand.
GCAGCCGCGTTGTGTGCAGCCAGACCCAGTGTCTGTTTTCAACCCTTTACTGTGAGCGTGTGGTCAGAGACGCACGCGCTTGTCGATCACGGGCGATGAAAACAGCACAGCGGCGACCGCCGGCCTGCCCGACCTGCCCGGCTCTATTGTGGCTGTTCACGCCTGCCTTCATTCTGTCCGGCTCGCTGACGTGAGCTGTATTCCAGCCGTCTGCGGTGACCTTCGGAAATGTCACGTTTGCTCTGGGAATTTTTTTTTTTTGTTTTTACTATGAAAGCATTTGGGTTATAGTAGCTTCATGTTATACGTGAGCTAGTAGTAGATGTGTTCTGCTAGAATTCAGTATTTTCTTACCTTCTCTGAAAGTCAGGACTGAGACTGATTTTTCTACCATCGAGTTTGATAAGAAAGAGGCAGCATGACTGAAGCAGCCCCCGGGGACAGATGTCAATGCAGTGCTAGAAGCAGCTGTGTTCACATCTCTGCCGGTCAGTCATGTGGTACCAGTTGCTGTAGTGATTTGAGACTCTTCTGAGACTCTTCTGAGGGGGCGGAGCAGAGAGAGGGCATTCGCTTGTGTGATTGAAGCTGACGCGTCACCGTTCGAGACCACAGCAACTCCGCAGCCCCTCCTGAGGTCTCCAGGGCCGGGGGCACGCCACCTACTTTAGTAAATGCATACATGCTCTTTCAATTATAGTTCTGATGAAACTGTCTGCCAAGATGAAGAATTATGCAGGAACTTATTAGGCATTTTATTAACGTGTGTACTTTGTGTTTTTGGTACTGTAGTAAGGAACATTTGCTTAAACTATAAAGATCTTGTTATTATTAAAGATAATACATGCTGTGGCGTGTTTGTGTTCCATGGGTTTTATTTATTTATATTTATTTATTATTTATATGTACACTGTTGGCTCTTTCTCCATTGGCAGAGATAAATAGTAACACGCACGTCTCCATATTTACCTCTAATTGGACTCATCTGGTCAGACCGTCCTGTCCCACCGCTGCACTGAGCACTTCGGTTCAACTCCAGCCCATTTCATGGTGATAACAAAGATGAAATCGCACTTCTTGATTGCTTTTGTGGGAGAACTTTTTCCCTCTTTCAGAAACCTCATCAAGCAGAGATGCCGTGCCACCTTATCTTCTGACACGAATCATTAACCACAATGAGACAGAATCCTGGAAAACACATCGTTTCTAGACACATTCTAGCATGCTTGTTGTTTTTTTTTTTTTGGGGGGGGGGGGGGGGGGGGGGGGTACCCGAGGCAAGCTTATAGAGGGGAGGGCAGAAGATGACAGAAGAGGAGCAGGATTCAAAGAGCGTGCTCGGCTCTCTGGACCTCGACAATGAACCTCCAGGGCTTTTCTTTATTCCCCTGTGATTAATGCCTCCTCCCATGCTATAAAGACACCGGAGGAATGGAGCCATGAGAAAAATGTATTATGCTGCCACAAACCATTACCGGGGAGATGCTAAAGGCACAAGCTACAGCAGGCACTCTGAGGAGCAGCTTGTGGGCCAGTCTGTTTGATGGATGCTCAACAGATGTACCGTCTCTCCATGGGGTGAGGACATAAACTAGATCTTTGGGCATTTTCAGAAGCCTTCTCTTCACTTCTGCTTGGAATTACGAAGAAAGGTAAAAATAATGGTGCGACGCTCGCAGATCTGGATTTAAATGCTTTTAGCCATTCGAAACCTTTTAAGTTTTCCATCTAATCAGGTCTCGTTGCTGTCTGCAGAGGTGTGAAAGACTTCAGGTCCAATGACATTGACTTAATGGAGCTTCATGTGGATTGCAGTTTCTAGTACTATGGCTGCTGCCTGTTGAGGGTGGCCTCCTGAATGAAGTTGTTTGTAACAAGTGCAGATTATCAGGAAACGGATGACGTGTGAAACACTTTTAGCCAAACAAAAACAAGAATGGCAAGAAAAACAACAACCTAATGTGGTGAAGGACAGCGTGTATGCATGCATGTGGAGATGAGCTTTCAAGAAATCCTACTTACATGTCTGCGGCTGACACCAGTGAGGTGTTTGTGGGGTGTGTGTGTGTGTGTGTGTGTGTGTGTGTGTGTGTGTGTGTGTGTGTGTGTGTGTGTGTGCACCTGCGTGTCATCTCCATAGGTGTCGACGGCTCTTCCTGGGTATCTCTGTTTGTGTGCCCTCCGCCGCTCAATGTGCAACAGTCGCGGTGAAATCGCACGGCGGGAGGAGAAGAGACTGGTCATAATCACAGATCACTGGCAGCACGCCTTCACCTGCCTGACACCTCCACTCAGCCGTGTGCGTTCGCCTCTCTGCGGCTCCGTGAGGAGGGGCTCGGCTAAACACACCTCCCCCAACTCCCCCACCCCTCCGCCCGCTCCCCTCCGTCTTGCGGCGCGGCGATGCACAGAAGCGAGGCTCCGTGTAGGAAGTCATTAGCCATTCTTTTCCAGGGCGGGTGCAGGATATAAATAGAAGCTTCACCGAGTCCTGTTAACTCCAGGCATCCAGTGGCGATGTCTGGAACAAGTGATGAATCTTAAATGTTTCTGAAGTGAAACTCGTGTATAGCGATTTGGTGAAGACATAATGTACTGAAGGTCACATTGTCTGAATGCCCTGAAAGCTTATATAAGTGTACCTGCCTGTGTTTTTACTCATTGCTGGCTTCAAGCACTGTACGCCTCTTCCAATATTAAGTAGTATACATCTGTGCCCCCACATTGCCTCAATCTGTAGTTCACTCAAACCATTGAACCCAACACTTTAACCTTGTTTATAATCATGGTCCAAAAAATACAATGGTAAATAATTTCTTGTTTTGCTCACAAGAGCAGTGAGACAAATTAAAAATGAAAAAAAAAATCCCTTCAGCAAATGTGCCAACCCATAACAGCTCTGCTCCCTGCGTCTTTGACATGTTTGACAAATTTCCATAGTGGTTAATCCAGATCTGTTATTGGAGCACATTCACTTCAGTGATGAAGTCTGGGTGTGCCTAACCACACCATATTTACAGTGATGCATTAACTGGAGCCCCTGATTTAAAGAGGTCATAAATTGCTACCGGAGGTGCGTTTGTTGGCCAATTTATTATAGTTCCACAGTCATTCATTTTGCTGCCATTACTAAATAATTAGCGCGACACCTTGCTACATGGCAGCACTGAGATTTCTTGAAGCTTTTTTCCTTATTGATTATGCACTGGCGGCCTGAGCCGATTGGCTGGTCACACACTTCAGCCCTTCAGCTCTGCCAGGGTTCTGCTGTCCCTGTCGTCAAGCCGTGGTAATTATATTACTCAAAATCTACTTAAAAGTGAGTTCTGTAAGACCAAAGGGCATTGTCTAACATATTATTCCCTTCATTTAGTGTTGGGAATAGGGGAGAAGGTTGTTTTTCAGGTGGGTTTTACTTGACTTGGATCATCGTGCGTATGATTATGAGAAAATGCAGATGACAGCTGCTCCCCCGACTCGTGGATCCTCTGAGCGAGTCGCACGTCTGAGTTTGTGCTTCTCCGCACGTGACCAGGCAGCCGACCGAGTTCAGTCGCAGTGTGATTAGATTGTGATTGTAGTGCAGATTTGCCAGATTGCATGAACACTCGTTTTTGCCGGAGTGCGACTAGAACAACTATCATCAGAGGTTGGTCAGTGACCTCACAGGTTGGTCAGTGTTCAAAAACAGTGGTTCAGGTTTACTGGAGATATGTAAAGCTTGATGGAGAACCCATTTTCTAGTGTGGCGCTCATATGAGTAAAAAAAAAAAATCACGTCCTTTGACTTTGATTCATGCCAAGTCACCCTTGTGACTCTCCTACGAACATATGCTGTGACATGCAGAAATTTCTCCCAGTGTTTATGAACTTTTGCGGTTTTCAATGGGAGCACCTCAGTCCAGCTGATGGAAATGAGATGGCTGTTTGTTTCCTGTGTCTGCGGATGTAGATGATCTTGGACCACGTGGACCCTGACCTCCTTCCTCATGACCCCCCCCTCGCTGTAGAGTATGAGGTCAACCCTTCTGGTTCTTTTTGGACGTTTTTAAAGTGATCGATCAACTTAATGCACCAGAGCTTTATTCCGCTTCTTTGTCGTTAAAAAAGGATATTCTTTAAGAAACATTGTTGGAGAAACAAAGTTGGATTCACTGGATTTGGTTTTGGCACATTTGCTATTCATGTATTCAGACTCTTCTGGTGTATCATCTGTTGCAGCCTAAAAGTGTAGCGGGAAGAAAGCGCGGTGAAATAAACCAACCTGCAGGATGCCGTCATTCTCCCGTCTGCACCGGGCCGCTCCTGCTCCACAGACGGCCCATCTGACAGCTCCTCTTCTTCTGTTGTTGCTTCCTTTGTTTTTTCATACTGAATATGAAAAATTCTCGAGTGAGAAATGCGTTCAAGGGAACCGCCACCCCTAGGACCTCATTAATTCAGGCCTTTTTAAGAATTCGGTGTGTTAAGCCTTGTTATTTCAGATTTGTTGTACGTTTAATTGCCTTCATTCAGAACGGTTCATTGTTTTGTAATGGCTTACTTTGTATGGTTCAGTACTTCACTTCCTGTCGGCTTGATCAGCCCCACATCTCTACGGTTTCAGTAATCCAAGCTCTCAATGCTCAAGCGTTGTACAGCATGGAAAGGAAAAGAATAAAGAATATTTAGTGCTTAATTTCTGCGGGGAGGTGTTTGGCTTTTCTGCCCTTCACTGAGAACTTGCAAAAGTCTTGCAGGTCATGTCAGTACTGTACTATTAATGAAGATCAGAAACCACCAGGCCCTTCCTCTCTTTCTTCAGACACCGTCTCTGTTTCTGTTTGTGTTCTTTTAGAAGGTTTGGTTATGATCCTTCTTCAGGGGCAGTAAGAAGCTTTCTTACACCTTTAGTGAGGATGGGATTAGCTGGGATGTGATGGGATGGGATTAGCTGCTTTATTTATTCCCCTGCTTGTTTTTGTTTCCTTCACTGCTCCTTTCCTTCCTCTTCTGTGGTAAACACGTTTCACACTTCTGAAAAGCGAGGTCCCCCCCTCCAACCCAAACCCCCACCCGCCCCCTCACCCACACACGTTTGCGTTCTCTCTCCCTCTCAGCTTCACTCCATCTCCCCTAATCTCTCCCTAAAATGTACTGATCAGGTCCATTCCCAGCTCGATGAGTCAGTAGTTTACAGCATTTGGCTTAACAGCCCTGTTCTGCTTGCCCATCAACCCCCCACCGTCCCCGCCATTTTGGATCCGTGAGCACTTGTGCGTCCGTGTCCGCACGAGCTAGCATGGAAACGACAGGAGGGAGAACAGCACGAGACGTAGCTCGCCCAAATGGTCCCGCAGCTTGATTAAGACGAGCAAGCTTGATGGATGGCTGTCACACTCACTGTCCCGCATGCTGTCCCGCACTGTCCAGACCCGAGGAGAGCTGCAAATCCCGCCCTGCAGCCGCCCATCCGCTTCCCCGCAGGCTAGGGGTAGTCCTCCAAGCACCAGGAGAAAGGCTGATGACTCCAGTCATCACGTGCAAGACAATCTCGCATCCTAAAACATGCTTCATTGTGTATATTTGTGCCTCTGTGTGTGGGTTCCTTACAGAGGTCCTGGAGGGGAAGACAGCTATGCTATTGGGGATGAGTCAGTGGAACTCCAACGACCTCGTTGAACAGATTGAGACCTTGGGACACATTGACCAGACACAAGGTAAGAGCAAAGACGACTACATGGGTAAATTCTCTGAACCGAACAGACATTAATGCCCCATCCCACATAGAACGGCTGTTCAGAGTGTCTAGTGTCTTCGGGGGTTTATAGACACTGCAGCAGAGTCGCACCTGATGTAAATGTATATGTGTAAATGTAAATGTGCCGTATTTGTCAATTGTGATTTTTACACCACAATCGAAATTTGTCCTCCACTTTTAACCCATCTGTGCAGTTAGAACACACACACACACACTAGTGATTACTAGGGGGCTGTGGATCACACGTGCCCAGAGCGGTGGGCAGTCCTAGCTCGGCGCCCGGGGAGCAGTTGGGGTTAGGTGCCTTGCTCAAGGGCACCTCAGTCATGGCCTCAGGTCTGGGAATCGAACCCACGACCCTCTGGTCACAAGACCAGTTCCCCTACACTAGGCCATGACTGTGTTTTGGGGTATTAAAGGAGGGTGGTTATTGGTGAGAGTGGTGAAGCTCTGCACAGGAAGGCCAAACCCAGGGGAGGAAGGAACATGTATATATGCACACACACACACACACACACACACACACACACACACAAACACTAACACACACACATAATACATATATTGGCCATTTTATGACAAAGCTTGCACAATCTTGCACAAGTGCACCAAAGATTGAAAACAAATTTGCTTTTTTCCATCGCTGATTGAAATATAAAAAACCCCTTTAATCACCTCTCAGATCTTTCTGTCACTCTTTGCGCCGTTCCCATTTCTCCTTCCGAAGGTAAGATGTGAGTCACAAGCTAAAGATAATGTAGACATTGTCCTCGTCTGCTTGCTAGTAGATGCTATAAAGTTCCAATATATTGCATATCGCTTTGCTTCTGAAAACCACCTGGTTGACATAGTGTTGCTTAGGGCTGTGACGATAACCGCATTACCACAACACCGCGGTTATGTAATGCCTACCGCGGTGTTGAGCTCATTACCGCCGTTTATTTATTTATCTATAAAATGAATCATTTCCATTGCAAAAAAACATGGAAAAAACATTTCCATTGCAATCGCTGTGTACACGAGAGGAACAGTCCATTAATTAAATGGGCGTTGGGGAATGGGGGGGGTGTGTGCTGGATTTTTGTGTGTGATTACCGTATTTTCCGGAGTATAAGCCACTACGTTTTCACCCCACGATTTGAACCATGCGGTTTATAATGGGGTGCAGCTTTTCTGTAGTTTTTTCTTCAACCGTCAGGGGGCGGAGCAGAAAGTGAATCAGGTGGTAGGTCAAAGTTGTAAATCAAAGAAGAAAGTGCTCATTTTCATTTAGCACATGCAAGCAGCAGGCACGACGGAGAATTTTTTTCAAACCAACATTTGCCAAATTCCGAATCCCCGGCAGAATCCGACTCCCCTCGTTTGCACACGCATAAAGATGCTACAGATGATATTCGGGAGTTACAGTGATGTCAATGGGAGTCATGTGGTCAGAGGTGAACTTCGGTATAGCCGATGTGTTTTTTATTTAAAATAATTAACACTCTTGAGCCAGTGTGGCTTTGGACATAGATAATGCCGTGTCGTTTGCTGTGATGGATAATTAATGTCTAGCTCTTATTTATGCATAGAAACATAAATCGACAATATAATCTGTATTGTCTTTATGCGGATAAACGAGGGGACTCGGAATTCGACACAACACCGGCTGAAAGCCAAAACTGTCGCACATGAAATGCTACAGGCACCGTTCAGAAACTGATCAGTTCAGTTAAATGTGTTCAGTTCAGTAGATATATGCAGCTTTTAGCCCGGTGTGGCTTATACAACATTTTCCAAAAAGAAAAGAAAAGACCTCCACTCCGGTCCCCAGGAGAATCCGTGCGGACACTGAACTCGCGAGGTATTTGCAGGAAGAAGCCCTCGATTCGCATTCGGATCCACTTGCCTGGTGGCGGAATAATCAAAATCGATTCCCTCTTCTGTCAAACATTGCCACGAACGAGTACTCCATCGAAGCGTGTATTCAGCACGGCAGGCAACATTGCCACCTCATTTAGATCGTCCCTTATACCGGTGAACATGTTGAACATGTTGGTTTGTCTTGCAAGGAACATGAAGATGGAAAAATAAGATATTTATAATTCACGTTATTCACGTCATTATTAACAGTATTATGGCCATAATTTGCGTAAAGTGATTGCGACTAATAAAGTTTTTGTTAATTTAAAAGTGCATGTTTTTTTGCATGTGCATGCGCGGTTAACCGCTTCACCACGGTGATACGTTGCTCTCTCACCGCAGTAAGAAAAAATCCATACCGTCACAGCCCTAGTGTTGCTCCTATATACGTTTGTCTATCAGGTTATGTCGGGTCAAATTGCAGACTATGAGATCAAATGAAACAATGCATCAATTTAACACTATTTTCATCTACACTGGATAGTGTGCAGGAAAGAAAGAAAAAAAACATTCAGGACGTTTTCCTGATCCAAAGTGAAGCATCTCGTGCGTGGTCCACTCATTTGTCTCTAGTGATGATGCGACTGCAGATGGTTACAGCAGGAGGAGGGATGAAGGTCCCAGAAACAGCTGAGGATGATGATGTAGTGGGTCTGACCCCCCTCCCCTCGACCCCTCCACCTGCACACACCCCTAATGAGCTTACTGAAGATGAGTGTGAGGACCGTGGGTCATACGATTAGAGCAAATTAAGATTCCTGACTACCATGTAATCTCCCAAAGTGAACTACACAGAGTCTATTAACCTCCACAGTGTTTGACGAAGTCAAAACTGGAAATGGGAGGATTCCTGTGCTAGTCACATGACTAGCTTGACCAAACAAAATGATGTCTTTTTGTACTCCAGAGCAAGCAAGTTGGCCTAGAGCCAACAAAATCGTTTTGGTAAAAAGAAGGCTTTGACAGCAGAGCTAAGCTTGAGTGAGAGAAAGCAATTTTGTAAATTGATTTGATGGTCAGCATTCATGTACAAATGAAAGACTTTGTTAGCTTATAGGTCTTTTTGGGGTATTTTTTCTCTAGTCCATAATTACAGCAGGAGGCTTGTGAGATTGATTGAAGCCTACAAAAAACATTATTTTTGAAAGGTCTGTTTAGTTAACTTTGACCTATAAAAAAGTGGCATGTTGCATATTAATGGCTCCACATTTAATGTGACAAAGACATTCCATTCATTACCTTTAAAGTGTAGGAATGAGGCAACTACAGACGGTTGCAAGTTTAACAAGTTTGAATCTGTTTTATCTTGTCCAGTGTCATGAGGAGGAGGATGAGTTCCCCTCTCTGAATTTCACCTCCTCTCGAGGTTTCTTTCTTTCAGCCTCAGGGAATATTTCCTCATCAAAATCGCCTCTGGCTAGCTCTTTGTGGGCTTGTATCTGGTTATGTATAAAGCTGTTGTAACCACGTCTATGGTAAAAAGCACTATATCAATAAACTTTGAGTGGCTGATTTAATAATTTGATGTAGAACCTGTCGGCCGTCATCTTTTCCGTTTGACCCAACACTCGTACAGTAGGATGATGAATGCAGCCAAAAATCAGCCACGTACTTTAGCCCTCGCTGAAGTGTTTAGTCATTCTGCCAACACTGCAATTCTTGTCTACACAAAACATTAGTCACCCCAAACTTTAAGCCCCAGGCCCACTCGAGACGGCCCACTCAACCACGTGATCATTCCTTTGACCTTTGAACCCCTTTTGTTGATGTGCCCTGTGAGCGCTTGTTCCTGTGAACAGAGTGATCACACATGCTCAGTTACTGTGATCACGCCAAGGCTCAAACTGCTTCCTGAAGTGGCTTCCGTCACACCAGAGCATATAAACACATTGGAAATATGGTTAGCGTGTGTGGGACCGTATATGGGAAATAATTAATTTCAGTGCGCAGATAGTCTGATGTTGTGTCTTCATGTGCCTATTTTTGTCTGTCAGGGCAAATGAGGGGTGATTACAGGGACCTGGTGTACAGGAAGTGGAAGTCCTCCTGTCACACTCTGTAAACACGCACAACAAACCGGGAGAAAGCACTCAGGAACATGACTGCTGCACACACAATGCCTTTTAAGGAAATCTACTAATAATATAAGGTGTCCCAGCATAAGAAAAAAGGGACAGGAGAATTCGCTTGTTTCTGTGATTTGTTGGTCTGTTTTGGTCTTTTGGAGAAATGAAATCTAAATTTTAACATGACGTGTCAGTTATTGTACAGTTACAGTACACTCCATAACTCCTGTAACAAAGATGCTGCTCGTGGTGTCTTGGCTCAGTAAAAAAATTGATGTTGTGCTAGTTGTTTCTTGGTTAGCTGTGTGTTGTTGCATAATTAGTCTGAGAATGCATTAGGCCAGTCAAAGTCATCTGTGATGATGTACATGTGTGTTAAGCTGGGTGTATACTGCCACGCTTAAATGCAATCGTGACCTTGGAAAGACCTCTATTGTACCTTCAATAATAACTAAACCACTCAATAATGTGGGATATGTCAGAGAATGCCATGAAGAATGGTCCAGAATGCCGTGGGACACCAGAGGTACTCCAGAACACAATGGCCAGGACTCATTTTGCTAGGGACAAAGTGTTCTAGACAAATGAAAGGAAGACGAACCTGTCGCAGGCTGCTGGAGGGGACGTGTGGAGGAACGGAAAGAACCAGGACGTTCTCCTGATCCACAGTGAAGCATCTCATGCGTGAGACGTGCAGGCGTGCACAGGCACGGCCGCCGGTGGTGCCGCTCACTTTAGTGACGAAGCGACTGCAGACGGTTGCAGCTGGAAGAAGGTGGAAACGGCCCAGAAGAAACTCAGGAGTTCAAAACGAACGAGTGCCTTTCTGCTGCAGTATAATGACCCCATAACAGTCCTGCAACAGCTGTGGACTGCTCCAGAATGCGACGTGATCTTGACAGTCTCACGGCTTGTGCTCACGGAACTTGCTTTCCACTTACCAAAGACACAACTGAAGCTTCAACATCCCCCAGTCAAGCAAGGCGTGAAACCCACACAGAGCCTCATCAGGGAAGCCCAGGGAAATCGCTGATGTCTATGAGTTACAGACCTCAGACACACGCTGTTTGCGAGCCATTTTCAATCAAGTAGTAAACAAGACAATCTTATTTACAATTACGATAATTTGTCCAGCCGCGCAGCCTGCCCCAAAGTGGCTAGAATCCTGCATGGTCCACCCAATATAGCTGTGAATACGCTCGAATTAAAGCTGACAGCAGATTATTATCTCTTACTTATTGCTTTTTGTCCCCCCCCTTCAAATCCAGCAGGAGTTCAGAGCTCTTTCTTTAGGAGGTTCCTAGTGGATCCAGCACATTATTCTGTCTTGTTTAACTTCTACACCCCTCTTCTCTCACGGTCCCTTGGGAGCGTTTGACTGATGGAGCCGAGAACAGGAGGTGCTAGGTGTCCAGAGGTATTGGACTAATTAGTCTGTCAAATGTAGGGATTCTTGCCTGATGTGCTAGAGGCAGACGTTAATTAGGAAACGCTGTTGAAATGTCGCTAAAATGCCACTGGTGGGTGTTTCAGTGATAGCAGGCAGACGCTCCCAGAGACACTGACCTTCACTGTGGGGGTTGGAGTTGAACACTGTTCTTTTAGCTAATGTTCAAACCTCCAAGGTGATTCGTTTGTCCCTGCTCTCCCATGTATCCATCTTGCCTTACCAGGTTTTTCGTGTCTCAGAGCTTCAGGGTACCAGTCTTCTTTTTTCAGCCAAAATAACAGTCATTTCAGTTCTTGCACATTACATATTATCTCTAAGAAAAGATACTTGGCCAGCCGATAATCGCTGGCCATCAAGTCTTCAAGGGCGCACGCTGTCTCTCGCTCATTAGCACGTAAGTGATTAGTATGGGGCCCCCGCGGTTTTCTGGAGCAATGCAACGATGTGGCGACAGTGCCTTAGGAAGGCTTAATGGATGTTAATGTGGCGTGCTGTGTGTTGTGGGACCCCCGGCAGCCTGACAGGCAGTGCAGAAGGGCTGGGCTCCCAGCAGCCTGACAGGCAGTGCAGAAGGGCTGGGCTCCCAGCACCCCTCTCTCCCTAGATGTGCTGTCCCTGGGGCCCCTGCCACAGGCCTGTCTGTACTCCTGTAAGGCCCCACGCAGAGCTACTGTTTCAGTTAGTGACGCTGAATCAATCACCTTGATTATACGTGGATGAGTGTGGGAGGGGGTGTACGCTGAGAGAGCTGAGCTGTGTGTGTGTGTGTGTGTGTGTGTGTGTGTGTGTGCGTGCGTGCGTGCGTGTGTGTGCGTGCGTGTCTGTGTGTGTGCGTGGGTGTGTGTGTGAGAGAGACTCTGTTGCACCTTCCTCTCCTCTGCTTGACTGCACTGATCTCATACCCACTGGCAGTAGTGTGTGTGTGTGTGTGTGTGTGTGTGTGTGTGTGTGTGTGTGTGTGTGTGTGTGTGTGTGTGTGTGTGTGTTTGTGGCAGTAGTGTGTGTGCACTCACTGCTTCTGGCAAATTGTCAGGGTAAAAGGCTGAGAGCCTAACAGAGATGCACCCTGTCTCTCCACCTCTGTCACACTGTCTCTCTCTCTGTTGCTGTCTCTCTCTCACTGTCTGCCTCTCTCTCCATCTCCCTTTCCCCACCCCTGTCTGTCCTCTTTCTCATCTAATGTGATTCCTGTATGTTCCTACTTAAATATTTCGCCTAAAATGAAGTGAAGAAAAAAATAATTTTATTTTATATAATTTTATATTATTTATATATATATAAATAATATCTCCTATGTGTTTGTAGTGTTGTGACGCAAGGTTCAGCAGAATCTCTTCAGCTTGATCTTACCAGGGTTTATGATTAAGATTTAAGTTTCCACTTAGGTTTATAAATGTTAATCGCACAGTCACTGGCATTGGGGAAAACGGATTGTCTATTACCTACAAGCTATTCAGGGCCTTAAATAAATTTAGCCATAAATAAATTTGAACTGAAAACTAATTAGAAAACAATGGAAACAGGCAACACACAGGTGTGTTGCCTGTTTCCATTGTTTTTCATTGCTGACTCTTATGTCCACGGAGCACCACCAACAAACATCATTGAAGAACTCCTTTAGCACCTGAGCACCTGTCCCACTGCTTTGCTGAAAACTAATTAGACTTTAGTAGAAATGAAATGTCCCTTACGCTAGTGATGCTGTCACATATCTCCCTTCTGTCCATCTAAGGGCTACAGCAGACTTTCTGGGTTGTTGGTGGTGTGTACACACGCGCACACACACACACACACACACACACACACACTTTTCATTGTTTTTCTCCCTTACTCCAGAACCCCACCAGTCTCTGTTAACATATAACCTAGTAGGTCCAGTCTTTTTACTTTTACGTGTTTTTTTTGCCCGTTTGTTCGGTGCAGTGTGCTGGAAGTGACAGTGAAACAGGGACATCGGTTGAGGGGAGAGCTCTACTGTTCTGCTGCTGAGGACCGTGCTTGTGGACCAGGTCGTCGCTGCTCCCCAGTCTTACCTTACATGGTGTTCAGTCCTCTCTATTGCTGTGTTGAAATAGCCTTCTGCTGTGGTGTCTGACTTTCCCACTGCAGGGTGGACTGTGATGTAATGGAAAGTGAATGGACACAGATAAGCTCACGGGGCCTAAACATAAAGCCTTTATGTGTCTGAATGAAGGCAGAAATGATAAGTGTGTTTGGGAACACGGCTATAGGTGCTTGAGTCGGGGAAGCCATGATAAGTGTGTTTGCCCGATTTTATAGTGCTGCACGAAGTGGTAGCTGGTGTGACTTTTGTTTATATTTAGTGGGAGTGTTTTTTACACACACACACACACACACACACACACACACACACACACACACACACACACATATATATATATACACACACACTCACACACACAAAAACAGTGCAGTGACAGGCCGCTGGCAAGCGGATCCCAGGCCTGGAGTCACCAGCCCTGTGTGGGAGACTGTCAAGATCTGTCTGGGTCACAATACACACACAGTCTGGAGCACAGAGCATCCACACCAATCACATTTAAAGCTTCTTTCTCGCTCTGTGTCTCTCTCTGTCTCTCTCTGTCTCACACACACACCCACACACACACACACAAAGAAGATGTGAGCTTCAAAGTCTGCTTACCTCCCCGGTGAGCTTTTGTTCATTATTCGCGGCATGATGCTGCGTCCGTGTCCATCAGACTCTCTGCCTGTCCGTGGCCTGAATCATCTTCTCCACACATCCGTCCGCCTGTGCTGCACCGGGGCCGTGTCTGCGGCAGGCGTGGGGAGTCAGCCGCCGTTAGCATAGAGTCCTGCCGGTGCCGAGTCATGCGAACAGGTGTGGGGCAGATGGTGGTCGTGGGTGGGGGTTGGTGGGGGTGGTGGTGTGGGGTGGCGCTTTCACTCCCCGGGTCACGGAGTCGCCCGTGCCACCACGACCGAAGATGTTTCTGATCTGTGCCATTACCCTGCAGCTGTTGGGAGCTTTGTGTGCTTCTGCAGCTTTTAGCCGTGATGTCCTGGAGTTGACAGCTTCACCCAGACATCTTGCAATTGGTCTGGAATCAGCACTTCCCTTCTGGGGAAGTGGGGGTTGGGCAGTGACTTGATTTTTACTTGATGAATAACCAAGATGTCCCCAGATTGTTTTTTTAAATGCTTGCAATCAGCCTGTTCCACTCAATAGAACGATATCTGACACAGACATTCTATACTCGGTACGATGTCAAATTCTGGACATCCAACTATGAGGGTTTCCTCTTTGTTTCAGTTGCTTCAGTATGTAGGTAATTAGCTCTACTCAAACACATCAATGCCTTCTTTCAGATGTGTGAGGGCTGTAATAATTGTGAAGGTTTATTTAACCTCCTTGTGAAAGGTGAGTACTTGACTCATTTGTTATCAGAGCTCAAACAAGACTCCGCCACTGTTTCTGACCCAAATTAAATTATTGGTCTTGTTTTTATCTTGTTTTACAAATGTGGAAACCAAAGTTGGTCTCATTTATATGGGTCTTGTTTGACGCTGAGCTTTACAATGTGTGTGTGGTAGATAAATAGATTATGATCACTTCCTATTAATTCAGCCTGATTGAATGAATTCCACTAGTGCTGTTCTTCTGGGCTCGTGTCTGTAGCTTTGGGGGACACAAATAGCTGATTGCGTTAAACTGAGATAACATGTCTGGATATGCTCATTTTACTAGTGTGCTTTTCCGGATGTTTCCAAAGAGCTCACACCCCTGCGCTGGCATTAGCTTAGGCCTGCCAATAGCCCTGTATGCACAGAACACTGAGAACCCTGCTGGTGATGATGACAACACACCCAGGTTCACTTTCTCACTCAGTTTTGACCGTGTCCCAAAAAACCTCTCCATATACTTCTCTCGTTCTCTAATCACAGTAGCTCTCTCCCAGAGGCACTTGGGCTAGCAGTCTCACCCATTTGGGGTTCTCAGCGACCTGCTGTTTTCAGTTGGAACTTTTCTCTCTTTCTTTCTTCAATCAGGTTCTCACCGCCAAGCCAAACCTGCATCTATTGTGCCGTATTGAATACAGAGTGCCTTAGATGCCTGTGTGTTATAAAACATTGAATTCTAAAGGGGGACAAATGTGCTATAAATGTAGAATCCAGCCATGAGATGATTAAGAACCAATTAAGAACACCCAGCCTGAATGAAGCATACATTTACATTTACGGCATTTGGCAGAAGCCCTTATCCAGAGCGACTTACATTTTTATCTCATTTTTTATACAAATAAATAAAGCAATTGCGGGTTCAAAGCAATTGAGGGTTAAGGGCCTTGCTCAGGGGCACTTCAGTCATGGCCTCAGATCTGGGAATCGAACCCACAACCCTCCGGTCACAAGAGCAGTTCCCAGTTCCGCCAGGCCATGACTGCCCACACACACACACATACACACTGCATACACACCCAAGCCCCCCCCTCCAAACACACACACACACATACACACAACCCCCCCCCCCCCCCACACACACACACACGCACGCACAACCCCCCCCCCCCCCCCCACACACACAACCTCCCCCCACACAAACACGCAACCCTCCCCACACATACACACAACCTCCCCCCACACAAACACACCCCCCCACACACACAACCCCCCATACACACACAAACAACCCCCCCACACATATACACACACAACCCCCCCCACACATACACACACACAACCCCCCCCCACCCACACACACACACAACCCCCCCCCACACCCACACACACACAACCCACCTACCCACACACACACACACACAACACCCCCCCCCCCCAACCCATACATACACACACCCACACTCCTCTCTGCTAAGGCAGCAATCCCAAGTGCTGCCAAGCTGTGCAGGTTGACGTTCACTCACATCGCGCACACCGCATCGTGCGAACACAATGTCTCCGCCCATCGCCCCAAGCCCGGCGAGGGCCGCCCGTCAACGGGAGCCTGCAGCTGCGCTGTCGGGCCGACCCTCCGCAGCGTACGCAGCTTTGAGCCCCGCCGCAGGCCTTTCATTCAGCACAATCGCTCCTTAGAGAGCGCACCGTCGGGAAATGAAAGCGCGTGCTATTTAAAGACCCGCCGCAGTCTCCCCGACAGTCCCTCCAATCTTCAGTCACTTCAGGGTTGTCATGACACCCTCGCCATGGCGCTCACGGCCCCGCCGCGGTTGGCACATCGGACGGTACGGGTAGATTAACCAATCAGATTTGGTCCTGCTTTGTCTTTAGTGCAGCTCGTGTGTCTTCAGGAGTCTCACGCCACTGGATTTGTAGCTGATAAAGAGACAAATATAACGAGCATATTCCCATTAACTTGGATGGACACTGTGAATATTTCACTGCCAGTCCAACACTGCCAGTATGTCCACGTCGATCGGTTTGAGCTAAAGACCTTGACTATGCTGTATGTGAATGCAGATGTGTTCAGTAATAGAAGGTATGATCTGTTGCAGGAGTGAGTGAGAATCATTCGCTGCTAGTGACTGCAGCATGGCACAGGGTCCTGCATGGCACAGAGTCCTGCATGGCACAGAGTCCTGCATGGCACAGAGTCCTGCATGGCACAGAGTTCAGTATGGCACAGAGTCTTGCATGGCACAGATTCCTGCATGGCACAGATTCCTGCATGGCACAGAGTTCAGTATGGCACACAGTCCTGCATGGCACAGAGTTCAGTATGGCACAGAGTCCTGCATGGCACAGAGTCCTGCATGGCACACAGTCCTGCATGGCACACAGTCCTGCATGGCACAGAGTTCAGTATGGCACAGTCTTGCATGGCACACAGTCCTGCATGGCACAGAGTCCTGCATGGCACACAGTCCTGCATGGCACAGGGTCCTGCATGGCACACAGTCCTGCATGGCACACAGTCCTGCATGGCACACAGTCCTGCATGGCACGCCCATGTCCCCTTGAAGCAGGTGTATGGAGGCTGTATAAGTGCAGTGGGGGCTTCACCGTCAGACCCTGCACAACCGCCATGCTGCCTCCCTGATTGGGAAATGGTCCCAGGAGGAGCTGCAGAAAGCAGACGGTGAGGTGCAGATGGAGGCATCTGTAACGCGGTGCAGTCGCGAGGCGTATGCATTCGCAGAGAAGAGCAAGATTTAAAAAGGACAAATCCATTATTGTTGTTGGTTAGACAGTCCAGGGTCATTTTACCAATTTTTTACGTACCAGATGACCGGATAAACCAAAAAGACAACATGGGCTGAATAAACAATGACCAGCAGGAGGACAGAGCAAACACAGGGTTAATGTACACAAGATAAGAAGGATTAACAACAAAACTAAATACTAATGACTATGGTGGAGAACCAAACGAGGTGGTGTGAAAACTACAAAGAAGCACGTGGCAAACAAAAACACGGATGTGACTGACAGACGGGGAGGGGCCAATTGTGACAGCTCTGATGACATTTGTTAGGGTCACACGCGTACTACAGATTAGCTGGTACTACAGATTAGCTGGTACTACAGATTCTTGTCCTCATTCCGGGACTCTTGTTGGGATTTATTTATATCTCTTTCACTTTGTTAAGGCTGAAGCCGCTGACTGAAGAATGGAGGGTTTGGTGGTAATAGCTACCCCTCTTTGTTGCACTTTTGTATCGACTCCTTTTGAAGCGATGACAAATAACAGTAGGGGATCCTTTTCTCTTTTTTTGCAGTCCCACCTGGTTTCTTTAGAAACTTGCACAATAAAACGTGAACGTAAAAACATTAATGGAAGCTGGAGTAATGAGCTTCAGCAGATCCATAATTGTTTTAGTCTGGGTTATCTGTGCATCTGTGTGAAATGGCTTCATTAATACCCCACCTCTCTTTTTTACTCTCTCCATCTCCACCTCCATCTCTCCCATTGATCTGTGATTCAGGGAGCTTGTATGGTGTTGGGCGTCCTAGGTTTGTCCCCCAGAGCAGCATTGAAGTCCTAGACGATGCTGAGGTAAGATCATCCGAAGATCACTCTGTGATAGGAGAAATTCATTAAGATGTTACTGTCAGACCAGTCTGGGAATTTAGTTCCTCAAGGCTCAGCCTTCATACCCTTAGCCTTTGCCCCACAGACACACATGTGTAATCTTACACTTCAGATTAGCGCAGTGATACCATCGATCTGTTTCAAATGTGTTATTCTGGTCTCCTACACAACGCTCTTGATTGCGGTCTCTAAACGCCACCCCCTTCTGTCTCCCCTCCCCCAGACGAAGTGTAAGACGCAGGTGCTGGTACTGGCTGTGCATGGCGGGAACATTCTGGACCCGGCGGGCGGCGACCCCGGGGCCAAAGCTGCTGACGTGGCCACGCTGGCGTCGGTGCTGGAGAAGGTGACGCGGGCCTACCTCCATGCCGCCACCCAGCACGTTCTCCTCCGGCTGGTGCCTTGTCCTGCAGTGTGTGCAGAAGCCTTCAACATGGTCTCCAAGTGAGTGACTGAGAGCTTCCAGGAAGGGTCTCGCATTAGGGAATCATCGTAGCTGGATATTAACTGTAGTGGATGGATTTAATAATTTATCGATTAGCTAGAAATTAATGGCTCTTCTAATCTTCACTGCTCTCATAGTCATTCTGCAGATACACATTACTTGGGTCTTCTGAACAGAGCTCTGCCCTTAAAGCCTTTAAAACCGATGTGGGTTTTGTCAAATTGCTTTGTATTCTTTAAGACCTATTGGAGACATCAGTAGTACATATATTTATATATTTGTAGTATAGAAGTACATACATATTTTTTACATTACTCATCACCAGCATTTAGTTTTAGCATGACTGTGCAAGCCTTTGTGTTTTCTCAGTTTTTAACCAAATAGTGGATGCTGCCATTTTGTCGTCAAATTGCTGCTCTGAAATCCCTGATGGTGGTTTTTGCTGAGTCCATGTGAGCGTCCGCTGCCCCTGCCTCAGGAAACATCTAAAGCAAAGTGTCCCCCCCCCAAAAAAATGAACATCAGCACTCGGGCAGTGAAACCGCAACATGACTGAATTGGGAGACAAAACCTCAACCCACCGCAGGCCATGTTTACCTAAACGTGATCAGCTGGGGTTTGTAGACATGCTCTGGATTTGCTTAATTTTTTCTTGACTTGTATTTAAATAGGGAAGGTGCACTGGTACCATACTGGGAGCAGGTGCACCTGGGCAAAGGCTTGGAGTTCTGAAGGGCTCCTGTCCCATTCTAGCAACTGGTCTTAGTAGTGAGATGTCCACGCTCAGCTCCACTGAGACCTCATTTTACGAAGGAAAATGAGAAATTATATGTTTACTTCAGTACCGGTTAAATATCTTGTTAGGGACGTGGCCATAGTAATTAGTATTTGTGGGCTTTTAGTGCCATTTAAAGTGTGCAAAATATTACATTTACAACATTTAACATTAACCTCTGTACTTCACAGTGGAAGGTTCTGAACACACAGACGCGCTAGGCAGAGATTAAAGAGAATTCATAAGCGGAGCATTAATCATGCTGTCTGTGGTGGTCTGACTCTCTGAGGAAAAGGAAGAGCAAGAAAACAGATTCAGTTTGTGTGATGCGTTTGTTGCAGAGAATATTATGACTTATCATTCCTCTTGGCTGTTATTGGTTTATAAAGGCTAGAATGAGCAGACAAAAATGAGTCAACAGTGAAGGAAAGCTCAAAGCAAGTAAAGTTAATTCTAATTTCTCCAGAGAAATTGCCCCAGTAATGAATGGGCTCTCTCAGAACCCTTGAAGCAAGTCTGTCTCTTCTAGTGCTCCGATGCCTTTAGAGGGTCTTTGATGTTAAGTCCAGAGTCCTGAACTGCAACATACAGTTTTTCTCTTTTCTATCACTTGTGCTGCGTAATAGTCCAATACTCTATTGGCAGACAGGAGCTTCATCACACAGCACGATCACAGGAACCACTTTGATCACACGAACGTACTCATTTCCTCTACGTGTAGTACATTTGTACATATTGACTGTGGCATTATATTGAATTTTCTCACGTCAATGACATGTTTGTAGAATTCACTGTGTGGTTGACTCCTGACTTATGATTGATGGGGGTTTTTTTGAGGAGAGGGAACAAAAAAATAAACAGATGTGAGTGCCATGGCCTCCATAGTCTGAGGCCTGCCGGCCCGCTGGCCCGCATCGTCTCTGCGTACTGGGATGAAATATTGAACAGAACAGTATCCTGTGGGAGCTCAGTGTGAACCCAGTTATTGTTGAATCCTTCAATCGCTTCTTGCAAGATGCCGAGTCAATAAGCATGCTCATACACACACACACACACACACACACACACACACACACACACACACACACACACACACACACACACACACACACACACACACACATCGTTCTGCCCCGGTGAAAGTCATCGTGCTGTGAACTAATGAAAACCTGGGCCGGCGGGGTTGCCTGACTCCTTGGGTCCGTGTACCAGTATCAGCCCGGGCGATGTTGCCGGTGGCCTGTGTCGTCCCGGTAACGCCAGCTCGCTCTGCTGGGAGCCTAATTTAATGTCCTGCAGATCTCTGACAGTCTGCTGAGGGATGTCAGCGGGGCATCACTAGACACCTGACACACACACACACACACACACACACACACACACACGCACATGCACACACACGCGCACACACACACACACACACACACACACACACACACACACACACACACACACACACATACAGTATACACACACATACAGTATACACACTCACATACACACACACAAAAAACACACACACACATACACATACAGTATACACACATTCATACACACACACAGTATACACACACTCACACACACATACAGTATACACACACTCATACACACACACACACACACACACACACACACACACACACACACACACACACACACAGTATACACACACTCATACACACACACACACACACAGAGTATACACACACTCATACACACACACACACACGCACAGCATCTGTTTTGCACCTCTGAGCTTGTCCACATATCCCAGTGCTCTTTGACATTCCTGGTTTTAGGTATGTATGGGAAGCACCTGCTTATGGGGTCATGCCAAGAAATAGTTGCGTGTTTTGCTGGTAAAGGCTTTTTGAGTTATTGCAGGTTGGTTATTCCTGCCTTGGCTTTAAATGATGCTTCTGTCTCCATTTCCAGCAGGGTTCACTTGCTCCCTGTACAGAGTATACGTTTGCTTTCTGCAACTGCACCTTTCTTCTGCGTTTCTTTAACCTCATAGGTGCAATTAGGGGTAGAAGAAGTGTGTCAAATCACACGTTCGCCAGGTGCATTCGACACGCCCGCACACGCGCACACGTGCACACACCAAGCGCGTTCAGACACGAGCGGGCATATACTGCATGACACCGCATGTTTGCTCGCCTTTCTGCTGCCAGAGGCAGACGAGGGAAAGGTTGGAGCTGTGAAAGAGGAAGAGGAAGAGGGGAGAACTGACGCATGTTTCTTCACGTTGGCCATCAAGTTCAGGCAATTCAGGCAAATAATCCACATCGATTGTCCTTCACTGATGCACGGTGAGAAAACGGACCACCGTGCCTTCTCTCTGACAAGTAGTCTCATGAACAGCAATCAGGGTCTCTGGGGCTCTGGAGGAAGGCGGCTGCTTCGATGTTTACTGGTACTGCATCTGTCCTGTAGTCAGTGGGGAAAGGCTTCGTCCTGCCTCTGTGTGCAGGACGCTGCAGTGGGCACTGTCCCCAGGTCAGCTTGCTCCTCCACGGCTCCTCGTTTGTTGTGCGAGGCGGCGGAGGATGGGGGGTGTGGGGGGGTCTGTCTGTTTCGTCTGTATTGATCCACCCAGGGCGGCTAATGGCGGGAGAAGGTGTTGCTAGTGGATAAACGGAAAAGCAACAACAACAACAACAAAAGACAAGTAAATAAATAAATCAACACCTTGCCCGCTTCCACTAAGGGAAGCCACCATTAGACTTGTTTTTGGTCATTTTGCCAATGTGCCTGTGTTCGGGTTGTGCTTCTGACCATCTACACGACTCCAGGTGTTATTGATTGATTGCCCTCTCAGTGCCCCCGCCATCCACCCCGAATGCAGCGCGGCTATTTTGAGACTCGGTAGCCGTGGCCTGTGGAGCAGACGTGCAGGCAGCGAGGACGCTGGGTGTGTGAAGTCGGCTCCTGAAAGGCTCGTGTGTGTGAGCACATGGACTACTGGATCTGTGTCCTCGGGCATGAGTCATATCAACATGCTGCTAATGAGGGCGGAGAATGGGGAATCTGGTCTTGCACACACGTGTACATGTATGCGTGTTGGCGGGTGGGGGTGGGTAGGGGGGGGGTTTAAGATAAAGAAAGTGAATTAAGCAGCTGTCTCAATAATAAGTCGATAACGTGGCTTCCCCGCATCAGCTCAGCTCTTCGATCCTGGTTCTTTCTACCCCACACCAGTAGAACGCTTGAGCTATGGGGCTTCAGACACACGGTAATGACGTCCTTTAAGAAAACACTCACCGCTGAACACCGTCACGGTCCACGGTGAGGGGAGCAGCCCATGGTTCTGGTGTTATTAAAGTGTCATGGTCTAGAATGTTCTGTGACGGGGCAGCGGGTGTTGAGGACAGAGGGGGATCTTGAACATGTTCAACACACGTGTGAGTCGTCATGCTCTCTCATCTTCCTGATGAAATGGATCCGAATTCGGCTCCCTGCTGTTTCCCATGCTGGTCTCATGGTTTCATCTCTTCGGGCACAGTAGAACAGTGCCACAGTACCAGCACGACCAGCTGTTTGCATAATTCCCAGAAATTAATTATACAACTCCACAAATAAATAATGAATGCTGGGAAGTCTGAGGGATAAGGAGGTGCTGGTTGGCCCTGTCGCTGGCAGGGGGGCGTGGCTTGGCTGCATGCTGCTGTCATGAACCCGGTGCGGTAACGGCCACGCTCTGATTCGGCCAGGTTGACTCATGTAAAACATGACAGGCACAAGATCCCGACCCCCCTACCGGGTCACGTCCTCTTCGTGGTTAGACCAGGGCTGTCTGCACAGGACGTAGACAGGCGCTCAGGACACCATCTGTGTGCAGGAAGAGAGCAGTTGCAGGAAGAGAGAGGACAAGAGAGAGGGACTCGAAAATCTAGACAGATGCATAGATAATCCCAGGCCAAAGATGCCTGTTGATGATGATATGAACTATTTTATCAAAACCATCACACCCGATCTGGCGACGTTATCAGAACCTCTTCTGCTGTTCCAACATTTCCAAATGGGTCAATGTGAAAGTGCGCTGGGCAGCTGAATTATAATTGGGTTAAAATATTATTATATTTGGCTCATCTGATCATTCGTTACCAATGAGCTGTAAACATGCAATAGACTGAATAGACGCTCCATAACCGCACGTCGTGGTTAAGCTCAAAGCGTTGGATGTTGTTCTGAAGACGGCGACAGTTGGCTTTGAGTTTTTCACTCGGCAGTTGCTAGACGTCTCCTAAGAAGTCGCAAGTTCAGCACCACGCTGTGTACGAGAACAATCAAAGCGCTCATCGGCTGTGAACACAGCAGCGTGGGGAGTGCCGGCTCTGGCTGGGGGTTCGCCTCAGCCGTCCCCGTTTAATCAGACGGGTGTGCTTCTCCTCTTACACGCCTCCTGCCGAGGCTCCCAGCTGCACAGGCGGCCCCCTGGGGGACCGGAGGGGCTCGGAGGGAGGGCGCCGCCCCTGTGGAGTGGTCTGGGTCCTGCAGCCATTTGAGGGCAGCCGGATGGGTTCACGCCTGCACTGCCGCAGCACGGTGCATTTGGGAGCCTTCAGTTTACAGCCCCGTGTGCAGCTATCGTGTTTTCCAGCCCTGCACGCCGCTAGCAAGGGAGACTGCCGTATGTTGCCAGTGTTAGGATTGCAGTGTTAAAATTAGAATGTCTTTGAACAAAAACACAAGAGAGGAGAGAGACGGCCTCTGCTGGCAATGGATCCATGGAACGAGTGTTGCTAGGAGGGATTATGTCCCCTGTCCCGCGTGTCCCCGCCCCTGCCGTCCTGAAGTCAGAGGAGGCTCCACACACTCACTGTTTCAACGCTCGAAAGCTTTCGCAAACTCCGTGTCTGTAAGCTGCGTATGATCAACGGTTGGCACAGCTGTTCATGGAGACAGCAAAGGGGCAATGCAATCTGTGAGTTTTCTCTCAGCATCGACCAATGGACTCAGGGGCTGACACACACACACACACACACACACACACACACACACACTCATACGCAGTGCTATCTCTGCCTCTGGTTCTCCTCATCTTTGTCATTTCTGACCTAAGTCAGTCTTCTATTCATAACCATCTGCTACTTTACTGATCAGATCCCTCTTCCAATCTCCCCAACATACACACACACACACACACACACACACACACCTCAGTCATTTGGAGCTAGGCTAATGTCTGGAATGTCTGAGAGCCTTCACCGGAGTGGAAAATGAGGCTTGAGGGGGGATGCATTTCCAGTCTGTGTCAGACTCTGGGCCTGCAGCGCTATCACCTGGGGGTGGGGTGGGGGGGATGCTTCTGAAGACCTCGTCTCAACGAGGGGTTTATTTACTCACTCATCTTATTGAGTCTCGATGGAGACGACACAGCCGTAGCTCGCGTCGGCTGGGACGTGCGGTAGGTATTTGGGTGAATTTGCTTGGCTGTGGGGACCCTGCGCTACACGGTGCCATGAGCCAAATGCCACGCCCCCCCCCCCCCCCCCCCCCCCCCCCCCCCCTGCCCACCATTACCCACGTGTCCCTCTGCTTCTGCTGCAGCCTGAACCCCTACAGTTATGACGAGAGCTGCGTGTCCAGCAGTGTGGACCACCTGCCCTGGCCGCCCTGCCTCTCCTCGCAATTGCCTCGCCGCAGTACCAGGACGCGGTGGTCACCGTCATCGCACGAGCCAATCAGGTGTACCGCAGCTTCCTGCAGTCTCCTGAAGGACAGGGCTTCGCCGGTCAGGTCAGTCCTGGAGGTCATGGGCCCACTGCTGATCTGAGATCAGTTCTGCTCTTTACCTCATAGTACAACCTCGATTGGAACAGTGTGGAAATACTAATGAAAGCAGAGTAGTGATTTGTAAATCCAGTACTATACTATTTACTGTGAAGCTATCTGATGTTTTATACTGTGAATTATTATTATTATTTTTCAAAACATGCACTCATTACTCATTTCAAATGATGACTACAAGAACTGCAAAAATGTTGGGACAGTTGACAGCTTCCCATTGTGTACCATCTTTTAATAACAGGCATTACACATTAATAACAGGCCCTTGAGGACTCCTGTTCTTTAAGTCCAGTGGAGTCCTCCCCATTCCTCCATGACACATGTCTTCATTTGCTGTATTCTGTACTTCTTAACATTTCTCGGTTGGAGTTGAGCACCACACACTTGTCATCTGGCTTTATCGTTATCCTGTAAAAGCAGAGGAAAGACAGTGTCTCATTCCTTCTATATTTCTACATATCTACATTAATGGTGCCTTCACAGACGTTAGCCATGCCTCAGACACTGACACACCTGGCTTTTGGACTTGATGCTGATAACAGCTTACCTGGTCCTTGTTGTCTATAGCCCAGAGAATATGACCATTTTCTTCTTTTGAATAAAATATTTTTAGACTGATTGAGTGGACCTCGAAACACACTTCCACTGAGCCATTCACAATGAGCCCTGAGGAGCTAACACTGCTTCTGTACAGTGCAAGTGTGTGTCATCATCTTTGCATAGTACAGCCTTAACTTGTAACTGATGATTAGTGTTGACTGACTAAGGTTTGCCGTTCTCTGTGACCCTGGGTTCACTGTTCTCTGAATGATCAGATCTCTGGATTATTCTCTGACACCTCCATGCTGTGGAAGGATTAGGTCTTGCTTGGAAGCTCCTTTATATGCTGCAATAGTTTCCTCTTCCTTTTAACATCACCTACTTATCACCACCAGTTTCAGATTTGGAATTAGGAGGCTAGTCCTAGGACTGCCTTAAAACACACCCCAAAGTTCCTAGCAGTAGTTGGGGGGGAAGGGGGGCGGGGCTCACTGATGAGTCATTGCAATTCTGAGTCATCACTGATGAGTCATTGCAGGCACAGGGAGAGGAGAGTTTGGCTCAGCTCTCCACCTGCTTCTGAATCTCACATGATAAATACCCAAACACAAGTGATTTCCAGAGGCTGGAAGAGGCTGCTGTGTAAATCCTACATGCAGAACTTTCGTGCACTCTCATGAGAGGCACGTTACCAACCCCCTCCCATCCTGGAAAACTCATGCAGGTATATGATAAGGCTTTGAAATGCTGATACATTTGGAGCTGGAGAACTGTTGCTCATAGATTTTCTTGTATTTTATTTCTAATTGATGTAAGTAAAACAAAGCTTGTGATAATTGTATTTTCAGGCTCCAGCCCAGCCAGAGCAGGGTATTAGACATTCATCCACACCAAAGCAGTCATTAACCAGCCGCAGCAGCGCTGTGTGTGCCACGCTCCCTCCCTGCTCTGAATAAGAGTGGTATTGACAGACAGATTGAGCAGTGGCCATCATTAAGCCGGCCTGCTGTTGAGCCTCGGATGTCTGAACTGGCTGCTTTCACTGTGGTGCCTCTGATGTGTGTGTGTGTGTGTGTGTGTGTGTGTGTGTGTGTGTGTGTGTGTGTGTGTGTGTGTGTGTGTGTGTGTGTACTATGACCAGGTGTGCCTGTTGGGCGACAGTGTGGGTGGCGTGCTGTGTTTTGACGCTCTCTGCTTCAGTAACAGTCCACAGCACGACAGCCCTCATCACCGAAGCCGACACGACAGTATGGAGAGCCTGAAGGTATTTGTTTAACACTACAACAACTCTCGCTAATCCAAACCCTGTTTCCTGGTTGTAAATGACTTGGCACAGTCCTGGGTTCTTCCCTTTTGTCTCAACAAAATGTCTTGGTTGTTGTCCACACCCCTGTCTCCCTCCAGCAACATTCACTACAATCTTTTAATCTTTTTTTTCAGTCCTCACAGAAAAACAACCCGTTGATTTATTTTCTGTTTCACTTCTTGCCACTTCTGAACCCGGCCACGTCCCGCTCTCTCACCCTTGCCCACAGGAGACTCCGGGGCTTCTGGGAGAAGCTGGCATGGGCCTCAGTTCCAGCAAGCGCCTGAGCAAAAGCAACATTGACATCTCAGAGCCCTGTGAGGTCCGTGGGCCCCGGAAAGGCTGTGAGCAGAGTGACTCGTGTGACCGCAACTCCCCCAGGGGCCATGGGCACCCATTCCTGAGCAGGTAAGACTCGAACCCTGGTTCGTGCGTTAACTTTTTCCCAG
Organism: Brachyhypopomus gauderio; assembly: GCF_052324685.1. Lineage (NCBI taxonomy): Eukaryota > Metazoa > Chordata > Actinopteri > Gymnotiformes > Hypopomidae > Brachyhypopomus > Brachyhypopomus gauderio. The sequence goes on from NC_135226.1 coordinate 15,161,254, forward strand.
AGTTTTGTTGAAACACATGGATCGATCAGATGTGCACATCGATTTAAACAGGTAAGGCAGAGCATATGTAATTGAGCCTTGACCGCTCGGTCAGCCTAGGTGTCAGTCTTCTTCACCTGCTCATTCATCAATATTTGTCACCTGCTATAAATAGCCTGCACATGCCGGGGGTGAGTGAGGACGTTTCTTCCTCACAGAATCTGCTTTACCATTTCCCAGTGCAGAAGAGACATTTGTAAACATCATATAAAATCAATTTTCATCTATAAACCAAAAGCCATCCAGCATTATTCCGCCTCAATGGTGGCCGTCTTGAGTCAAATATCTTGCTACATCTCCCATTAATGTGTAGGATCCAATAAGTGTGATTCGAGAATCCCCAGCCGTCAGCATAAAGCCCCCATTACGTCATTTTCCTTTGCTCGTCACTTCGCTCCCTGGTCCGCCCACGGGGGACGTGACTGAGCCTTGTCTCACGTCCACGGTGAATATTAAGTGTTCCTGCACGTTCTCGTTCGAGCCAAGCCGGGAGCTAAAGAGCTCTTTTCTTTTAGCTAGCCGTATGGACGTCGACCACGTCCTCTGTAAATGTCAGAAGCGTTGTTCAGTCAGGTGATGGCCAGCGTTGTGAGGCTTGCCTGTAATTGCTTTACCTCACACACAGGACATTGCGGAGGAGCAGCAAGATAGCGCAGCCTTTTGTAAACACTTAAAACGAGATCCATTCTATGCTTACTGTGGAAGGAAATGCACCCTTTGTGGACCGTGGTGGGCGAGTGGAGGGGTGGTCCTCACAGCCCTGAGCCCACCCAGGGTTAGGCGGTGTGTAAAAGGGCTGATTGGCAGGGCTGGTGGTGCTCGTCCACTGGGAGACTTCTCTTTGCAGCTTGTGCTTATCAGAGCAGTGGCAGCAGTAACCTTTAGTAACCTTCAGGAGGTTTGGGCTTTTCTGCCAGTGTTACATCTCTGGTCCGAACCTGATGCCGATGTAATGGAGCGATCTGGCACGTGAACAGTGTGTGCCTTGGAGGCACTGCTGGCTTTAGGGCACTCTGTGCAGCAGAATTTGAACATCTGATTCCTGCTAATGGACATCAAGACCAGGCAGTGGACCAACTAGTTGAAAAGGAATGAAGAGAAAAGATGAGTTGGGGGGGGGGGGGGGGGGGGGGGTGGACTGTTGTGTTGTCATGGTGTCACATCGATTGTTTCTAGCTGTAATCTTTGAGGCCTACGCAGAGGTTTGAACATGTCCAGAGATGCCTGCCACCATGCCGGAGGCATCATCAATCATGTTAGAATTAGAATTACAATGCCTAATTCTAATTCTAATATGTTTCTAGGCATCATCAGTCATATTAGAATTAGAATTAGAACACCTAATTCTAATTCTAATATGTTTCTAGGCATCAAATCAATCCTATTAGAATTAGAATGCCTAATTCTAATTCTAATATGATTCTAGGCATCAAATCAGTCATATTAGAATTAGAATTAGAATGCCTAATTCTAATTCTAATACTTTTTCTAGCTGTAATCTTTGAGGCTCAGGCAGGTGTGAACATGTCCAGAGAGGCCTACCACCATGTGGGAGTCATCATCAATCACATCAGAGAGTGTGGAAGGCTGTTAAATGTACACAGAATGACCTGAATGTGTCTATATTGGTGTTTCCCAACCCAGTCCTTGGGACACCCCAGTCCTGCTGAGGGTCCATATTTCTGCCTAAACGCTGGGACACCTGTACCTGGTACCCAGTGTTCTTATTGGCCGGTCTAGATGCTCAGTGAAGGATTAATGATGATATCATGATGCCATATATTGATACTGTACTTTCATTGGGAAAGGGGAAATGGTTATGTAAATATTATAAATAAGTCTATATATTCACATTTATATGTAAATTGTGTAAATATCATACAAATATAAATTCCTATCCTATTATTGCAAGCATTTTCGGAGATACCCACAAGTAATATATCTTTGCAAATGACTTTAGTGAAACCCTCAAATTGGATTTGGCCTTTAATGCAGACAAATAAGTGAATTAAGTCAAATTATGTAAACTCCCTTGGTTGTGAAATATATTGCTGGATTGGGTGGAAATGTTTTTTTAACTATGAATTCCATGCATGCTGATGCCTGCTGAAACAGCTCCACAGATTTGCAGGCACTGTGTTTGTGGAGCAGTGACCTGTTTGCTCGGTGATGATGAATGGGGCCGTTCCTTATTAAGGACGGCCAGATGATATGAAACGAGACCGAAGCTTTGGCTGGTTACCACAGATAAATGTTAATGGCAGTGGCCTGAATGGGAAAAGCGAGCTGCATGTCATGGCTGCAGTAGGTCTGGGTGTCTTTGTATCTTGATGTCATATTGTCTGCAGAGGCCGAACCTACACAGATATAATAATACTCCACTGGGGACAACATAAAGGCTGAATGAAGGAATTGTTCGCCATGTGCAATTCTTTTCATCCTTTTTTTAAAGATTCGTTTCAAGTCATCTCTGTAGCAAACCTGGATGCTGATATGTGGATCTGGAGAGACACCTTTGACTCTGACCGGGACAGCGTTTGGTCACACATCTGCTCAGTGTGGCTTGTTTTCTCATGAATCATCAGAACAGACCCATGAATCATCAGGACAGACCCATGAATCATCAGGACAGACCCATGAATCATCAGAACAGACTCATGAATCATCAGAACAGACCCATGAATCATCAGGACAGACCCATGAATCATCAGAACAGACTCATGAATCATCAGGACAGACCCATGAATCATCAGGACAGACCCATGAATCATCAGAACAGACTCATGAATCATCAGAACAGACTCATGAATCATCAGAACAGACCCATGAATCATCAGAACAGACCCATGAATCATCAGAACAGACCCATGAATCATCAGAACAGACTCATAAATCATCAGGACAGACTCTTAATACTGTTATTGGTCATCTGTATGGACATTTAATGTTCAGGCTTGATGCTTACTTAATGAATTGACTGAGCTCTGTTATCAGCTTCAGCTTATTTAGTGACTAAGAGCTTAAATCGTATTGCTCAGCAACTACTTTGAGTTATCCATTACCTACAGAATCAATATGAAAGGTTAGTCAGTTGGTTAGCTCACAGAGTGAGGAGAGAATATCTGGTCTACCTGGTAGATCTTTGAACTTTGAGGGGTTAAAAAATTCAAAGCACAATAAGTGGGTTATCATTGAGTTAGCGGTATCAGCGGTTTACCACCCACAATAAATAATCAAACCGCCAGCATGTTTATTGTTCCTCTGTCAGGACATTCTAGCTATGACCTCTGCTTCCCCATTCCACATGCTCCAACAATGAAGTTGCTATTTAAAGTTACTTGGTGTGTCTTGTACGGGTTCTGCTACGTAAATGAAAACCGCCTGTTCCATTTCCTTGCTAGTGCTTCTCTGTTAGCTTTATCAATTTCAATTAGCCTTTTCAATTTGCTCCTACAATATGGCAGAGATGACATCGGCAATACAGGAAATGAAATACCCAAACGTAGCTTTGCTGTTGGTATGCTGGTGCATTCATGTGCTTATGAAACAATGCAGAATATATTAAGATGAAGATGTTAATTGATGTTAGATTAATGTTAGATTTTCAATTAACCAAGTATTTAATGTTAAATGAATAATGCACGTCATGTAATGGTGATTTGTTTTAGGGGCAAGATCCATAACTTATTCTTTGGTGCTGTTTGGTAGGCCTGTCATCATGGAGTTCCATGGTGCTGGAATTTCATGTTTGAACATGGTTTCTCTCTGCATTCCTCCATTTCTGCGCTTTTGCATTTCTGCATTTTGGTGTTTCCAATACTAATTACAAATGAAAAAATCTTTTAAAACGTTTCTTTTAAAATGTTCATGGAATTGTCTGTATTTGTCAGTATATCTGCTGGAGTGTCAGTCGATTCATGTATATGAAGAAGACCTCGGTCTTAGTCACCACGTCCATGTTTTATAACAACACTGAAAACCGAAGCCTATACACTTATGTGTACAATGCACTTGTGTTACTGTCTTTAGCTTTGGATTGATGCACTGACGTTTGGGTTGTTTGTGTTTGTGCGTGTATGTAGTCTGATACAGGATGGAGGGGATCTTAAATCAGCAGGCAGCAGTCCGGCAATGAATCCAGGCCGCTTTGATTTTGAGGTTGCGGAGTGTTTCCTGTTGGGCTGCCCTCTTGGGCTGGTGTTAGCCATGAGACATACTGTGCTTCCATCAGTCCAGGGTGAGGATTCTGCACACGCACACACACACACACACACACACACACACACACACACACACACACACACACACACACACACACACACATGCTCTCATACACACACACACCGCCAAAAAATCAACATTCCCCTGCACACTCCACTTGACACTCCATCCTCTGAATACACTACGAGTATCCACCTGGCAGGTCATTTCGACTTACGCTCAAGAATTCCCGACTGATTTGCAGTGTGGCGATGGCGGCTTCAGCGAGGTCGCCACGTTACGACACCCTCCAGTTACCCCTCCACCTCCGTCTTTTAGAACACCCCCCCCCCCCCTCCCCCCCACTTCCACTTCCTCCTGAAACGTGTCTGTCTCCTTCTTTCCTGCAGTGCCTCAGTTGCGGCCCGCCTGCTCCCAGATCTTCAACCTCTTCTACCCGTCCGACCCCTCGGCCTCGCGCCTGGAGCCCCTCCTGCACGCCAGCTTCCACCGCCTGCCTCCGTTCTCCATGCCCCGGTACCAGCGCCACCCGCTGGGCGACGGGCGCTCCACCCTCATCGGTGAGGACCAGGCTGCCCGTGATAGTCGAACACGCTCTGTACTTCTGAACTGGGTTTGTGATCGTTGTTTCAATCTTTTTTTTTCTCCCCTGACTGCTTGATTGGTTTGGTAGAAGGCTGCATTGCCTGTTCTGTATTTGAGGCACGTGGTCCTCCACGGCAGGAGTGCTGTTTCTTTAGCTGTGTAAACATCCCACACCACTCATATTTTGTTCTCTCTCTTTTGCTCAACCACGGGCAGATTTAGCCTTGCATATGCAAAATGTTTCTCTCTCTGGTTGGAGCTGTCATGTTAACCAGTGCTGATACGGAGAGTGCCAGGATGCAGCCCGACACCCAATCTAACCAATAAAAACAGTGACTGGGGACTGGGGACACACCCCCGTCCCGCTGTTCCCCTAAACAGCTAACCCGAGTAGGCCACGCCCCTCACATAGAACCTCGAGAGCGTCGTACATTCATTTAACCTGTACATTGTTTAACCTGCTTCCACTGTAGTGTTGCCCTGTCTTTTAAACTAGGCTCTCGGCAGAAAATAAATAAATAAAACAGTAACTAGGACGAGCATCTCTGAAGGTTTTCAGCATACGGTTTCATAGGAGAAAACGTTTTTGCAGCAGAGAAAATGGAACATAACCTACATATCAGAAGTTAAAAAAAGAAAGTCCCAGAGAATTCGATTATGAGCATAATATGTAATTATATACATAAAGTCTTTGACAGGTGACTCTATTGACATTAATATTATGGCTGCTCACGGCGACACTTATTAAAATTGTGATCTTGTGTCATGGCTGCAGTCATCCAAAAATAGAAGGATGAAACTGTGAGGGGAAAAAAAACAGTGACTTTGTTAGGCGACTTTTGTAAGTGTCACTGCACTGACTATGGCACGGCTGGCAAACTGATTGTTAGACACAGAATGTGGATTGATAGCAGCAAATGAATACTAGGAAACACGCATGTGTACTCTCAAATGTGCAGGCGTGCATGCACACACACTCTCACTACCAACACACACACACACACATACACACACACACACACACACACACACACACACACACACACACACTGGTTTAATGTAGTATATGTAGTAATTAATTATTGTTGTCACATGGAGTGTCTCCAGAGTTGCCTTCCATGTGTAAGATAGTTCCACCATTACTGTGATCACAGATCCACTCTGCAGGCCATTTAATGTGATTAATGGCGCTAATGTCCAGGAATAGCTGGGCTGTTTGCTTGTTTATGGTTTTTTCCCTCACATTGTTGACTGATTTGAAATTCAGAGCCATTCATCCTAGACATGTGAGTTATGGCAAGAGGCTGAGAGCCGCAGTTGTGTGACTGGTGATGGCAAGCGCTGAAAAGTTGTTTTTCTCATGACTCTCTGGAACACTTCCGGAAGCTTCCATTTATTTTCTTTATTTTCTCAGTCTTCATCACCCCTCAAGCTCCAAGCTCCTCTTCCCTCCCGCCCTGCCCGGGGTGGCACAGGGGGCCTGGCACACTGTGCTTGGCCTACACATCTCCTCTTCAAACCAATCTTCTTCTCAAGGTCTCCTGGTCCTCGTCTAGCTAGCATGAGCCTGGCGAGACTCTGGCTGTATTTCATGCTGTATGTCCATGTCTTGTCAGGGTTTTTTTTTTTCCTTCTTTTTTCTGATCGCCTCCCAGGAGTGTTTCATCTGCGTAGGTTATTTCATGTCCAAAAACAGGCTTGTTTTTCTCTCTCACTCACACGCATACACACTCTCTCTCTCTCTTTCTTTCTCTTTACCCTTTATTTGAGAAGACAAGCACCAGACATTGCCATGCTTAGGCCTGACTAGCTATGTCTCTCAGTCCATGTCTTTCTGTCTCTCTCTATTGTCCTCACCATTGTCTCTCATCTCACTCTCTGTCATGCTCTCTCAGCATTTCAGAGTCAAGAAAAAAGAAAGAGGGATGGACTAACACAAATGGGGGGGGCATGACAATAAATATGTGATGCAATAATTCTCCAGGGTAGTGTCAGTATAAAGTCAGATTAATTTTTTTCCCCTGTAATGAACGTATCTATCAAAAGGGACCAATGTCACTGTTCACCTTCAGTGTCCTCTCTCATGTACTACATATTAGGGAGCTGAATCAATGCCTTCATCACTCATATTCCTAATCAGTTCAACAACTAATCTACTAATGAAATGTGGCGATCACACTCCTGGGACCGGCGTCGTGTGTCTATAAAGCCCGAAGTACTTCCGCTTGTTCATCGGGCCTCGTTCCGTTATTAGCGACGCGTGATTCTGGACCACGCACCTGAAAGTCCTGCCAGCGTATTAGCATTCCCCCCGGCGAACTCCCGCCTCTTTAGTGACATGGGAAATTAGAGCGAGCGTCTGTGGCTCTTGAGCCTAACGGGAAAACGGAAGGTCAGGCTGGCCAAGGAGGGGGGGTTCAAAACGGGGCAGACGTGTCCCACGTCCCCCATGCCCCACCGCTGGGGGGTTTGCGGGCGTTGAACGCGGGGCATCGCTCACGTCAGACGGCGGCCACATTCCGTGCGTTTGCTCCCCTGCCGTTTGGAGACCACGGGGGAGGGAAGGCGATACAGATTCAGGTGGCGTTTCTGATGAGCCGTTCTGATAGGGCTCCGTCTGCTTAGGATTCACGAGCGTGCCATCGTCGGGCACTATCCGTACGTCCTCCGTCTCCCCTGCTGTCTGGGTCGCCCCTCCTCGGTGCCCCCCCCCAAATGGGTCCCTGCTGGATCTCTGTCTGTGGTTGGTCACAATCTCCCAGCTGCTTGCACTACTGCTCACCACTGTCTTTCACTGTCAAATGAGAAGAGACTATGCCGACCGCAGAGCAGCCGCGATTGGCTGTTTAGCAGCCCGCTACATGCACACACATGACCGGGTCGACACGCGGGAGTGCACACGCACACACACACACACACACACACACACACGTGAATGTGTATTTAGTGAGCTGTGTCTGAATCCTCAGGTGTGGCAGTGCTTAATGTTCTGTTTTCCACTCTGGTGTTCTGTGTAATGAAAGCATGCTTTGTTAGAAAACACAGAGTGCTTGTAAGAGGCCGTAGCATACGGGGAGATATTAGATATGGTTAACGCTCAAGTAACGTGGGAGAGGAGAAAGGGCTTAACCTACACGTGGAAGCTTTTAAGATCTGTTTCGCTGCCGCAACTGGATGTGACACTTGGGAGTAAGTGAAACAAAGTCTTGCTGTGTGGAGTGGCAGTAAACACCCATAAGCCATCGCCTGCTGTGCCATGGAGTAAATGTATTAAGGTTTTGAGTCCATTAAATGTCAGTCTCCCAGCACACAGAGAGGACAGTCTGAAGAGAGGGCAGATAACTGGAAAACAAGGGTCTGATGTGTAATGCCCTTTGGCCTATTTATAGTTATTATTAAATGAGTGCTTGACTTCAGAGTTTGAAAAGTTTATTTTTAAGCCAGTTAATCATCACTATACCTAAGGGGAAAACATATCCAATTGTAATCTAAACATATATTGTGGATGTGTTTTGCATAATCCTTAAGGGATTCAAATGAATTCTGAACTGATCATTGCCAGAGAACGGTCTCTGTCCTCCAGTGGGAGAGTGAGGTTTGCTGGAGGCATAATTCACATCGGGCGTCGCTGATCTCGCTCCACTCACCAGCCCCCCCTGTCTGCCCTCCCAGCGGATGACATCCACAGCCACGCCGACGTGTTCCTGGACGGGGGCGGCGTGAAGGCGGACGAGGCGGGCGGGGCAGGCAGACGGCCGGGGGGCGGGACCCGCAGGGCCAGCTTGACCAGCACGGACAGCCAGGCCTCGGGATGCTGGGAAGGAAAGCTGAGCTGCGCCATCGCCAACGGTGAGTGGGCGGCGTGGGAGCAAAGCAGGCGCAGATACACCTGCCCCGTCCCAGCCGGTGTGTGCGGAGGTTGGCACATGGTGACTCATCCCTCTCGAAACACCCAGGTACCAGAGCACGGGTTCTCCTTCAGGTGAACTGTTCAGAGCGGCGAGATTCCTGTGGCTACACTCACAGCAAAGCGTCTGAGCTGCCGTCATTGTTGCGCTGAAGGCTTTAATAGCTTTAATTGGGAATGCATTAGTATTGTAGGAACAGGTTTGTTTAGGTATGATGAGCACCAGTGACCCTTTTCGTATTGTAATTAGCAGAAGGCCTCATGTTGGAAATGTGGATTTTTTTATAGTGTGTGTGTGTGTGTGTGTGTGTGTGTGTGTGTATGTGTGTGTGTATGTGTGTGCGTGTGTGTGTGCGTGTGCGTGTGTGCGTGTGTGCGTGTGTGTGTGTGTGTTTCAGTCTCCAGCAGCTGGTGGGGCTCCAAACGGCTGGATTATGCCCTGTATTGTCCTGACGTCCTGACTGCCTTCCCCACTGTAGCTCTGCCTCACCTCTTCCATGCTTCTTACTGGGAGTCCACTGATGTGGTGGCGTTCCTGCTCAGACAGGTACCACATACAGCTACCACCCTGCGGGGTAATAGAGCACGATGGTGTTACCCCGGTAGTACCGAGAATCCCTCCTGTCCTAGTTTTCCCGGGACTGTCCTTCTCGTTAAATCTCCCAGGTTTTCATTAGGTTGAACCTAGTCTATGGTGTGAGACATGGCTTCCACTGTCTCACCGTGAGCAGGAGAATGAACAGAGCCTGTCTCACTGCCGTTTGTGGAGCAGATTACTGGAGCCATAGTGTATAGACAGCTTTCTGGTGGGCCAATTTGATTGGATGAACCAGATTCAATATCACCTTAAATGACACGAGAAGAAATGGAGGTATAATTGGATCTTTTTGTGGTATGTGGAATGGCGCTTGCGTAGTCTGGCAGCATTAGTCAGGTTTGGGGTTTCTGGACGAAGGGAGGGTGTGAGGCGGGTCACGCCTGCCCTGCTGAGGGGGAGGAGTCACTGCTTAGCCCTGTGTGTCTGTGTGATTGACAGGTGTTGCGCTGCGACTGCGTGAAGGCGCAGGAGGCGGACCGTTCAGACTCCACCTCCTTCTCCCCGTCCAGCCCCAGGGAGAAGTGGCTACGGAGACGCACACACGTCAAACTGAGGGTGAGGACATGTCCCTCGTCCCCCCAGCCCCATCTTGGTGTGCTCATTTCTGCACATCCTCACTGCCATGTTATGCCTGAACAACGTATTTGATAAAATCCCGTTCTAATTAATTAGGACACTTTTTGTCCAGTGTGTTGAATATTTGTCTCATTTCGCTCTCAGTATCAGCTACGCGAGACTCCCGCTTAAAAACTCACATCACACACACACACACACACACACACACACACACACACACACACACACACACACACACACACACTCCATCGCTCAAATGCCACCGCAGGCAGCAGTTGAGCCCCCTGATTTTGTGGAAGAAGGTAGAAGGGCTAAAAATATCCTTGGTGGTGGTGGTGGTGGTGGTAAATTGAGCTCCTCAAACACTCCACAGTAGTGCGGTGTGTGAGTGAGTCTGCCGCCTCACCTTGAGCCTCGGCACCGAGCTCAAACAACACAATTACCCAGCGCGACTCCGCCTGTGCCCCTGCGCGCTCATATATCAGCTACGTCGTTCACCAAAAAAAAAAAGAAGGACCCAGTCGTTCAGCTCTCTCCGGTGTTTCAGCAGGGTTAAATATAGCACGCTGGAATATTCCGTCACTGTCAGTGCGTCTTTGTCAAAGGAGATTGTTTTGATCAACGGGACCCTGATGTAGAATTTGTGCAGTTTTGCAGTGTTCAGCCTGCAGATGAACACTGATTGTTCTTGAGGGGTGTTGATCGGAGGGCGTGCTGGGGTTTCACGCGCTCACGCCAAACGCGAGCATTTCTGGATACGTGTTTGCTTTCTGTAGACTTTGTGAAGCCCATATTTCCATTCTCAGACATTGTGTGTGTGTGTGTGTGTGTGTGTGTGTGTGTGTGTGTGTGTGTGTGTGTGTGTGTGTGCGTGTGCGCGTGTGCGCGTGTGCGCGTGTGCGCGTGTGCGCGTGTGCGCGTGTGTGCGTGTGTGCGTGTGTGTGTGTGTGTGTGTGTGTGTGTGTGTGTGTCTGGTCAGGTTTGTGCTCTGTGCTGTGGACATCCACACAGCTACACGTCTGTACGTGCCCTCTCTGTGTCCCACCCTGGCCGGCCAGCTGCGGTTGTCTTTGCCGGCACGACTAGTATCTCACTGCAGATGTCTGAATGTTGTGTCAGTGGGATTCATCCTCATATGTGTGTGTTTGTGTGCCTCTATGTCTGCATATGTATGTATAACTGTACAACCCAATCATGGCATTTTAGCACGGACACTGGTGAGAATAAATTATTGACTGACTTATTTAATATGCAAATATGTTTAACTGCTTCACTAAAAGACAAATCTGCTCAATCAGGCTCATTAGCTCATCTGGACTAATGATTTTTAGAGTGGCTCTCTATGATGAAAGTTTAAATCCACGCAGGGCTGTCATGTTCACATTAATCTCAAGGATTGCGGTGTGCGTAACTTTCAGTTATATCATTTGCACTTTGCACGTGGGTTTCACAGCAGGGACACTGGTGTTCCTTTATTCAACATAGCTGTCGTAAGGAAAGTCAGGGGTAAAAGTAACACTGTAAACATGTTCTCAGTAGACAGCGATGGACGTCTAACCTGCATGATGATGTCTGGGGAACTGCACTGCTCAGCTCAGGGTTCAACCGAAAGCAAACTAACACAGTCCTGACACAGTGATTTCTTGCTGCTCACAAACTAAATTGGACCCCTGCATACATATTTCCATGACAGCCAGCTACGTTTCCCGCGTATAACCAGTACGCATCAGAATCTGCATGGGTCAGTGTTTCTGGGCGCCTTCATTTCCCCATCCTGACTACCTCAGCAAAGGCTTCGGGATTTATTTCCTGCAGGCTCGCGGTGGCTTGGGCTTCCTGGAGCGAAATTTATGGGAGAGCAGGATTAGTGTGGAAGGGTTGCGGAGGCACGCGACTCACTCTTTCAGCCACCGCGGAGACACGACCCCCTTTTTCGGCCACCGCGGCGGTGCGACTCCCTCTTCAGGTCACCGCAGAGACATGACCCGTTCTTTCAGCTGTCGCCTGTGCTGAATGCTTAAGCGTAGTCTGGAAGACAGCGGTGTGACGGTATGACGGTGTGGCGGTATGACGGTGTGGCGGTATATCGGTGTGGCGGTATGACGGTGTGGCGGTATGACGGTGTGACGGTATGTCGGTGTGGCGGTATGACGGTGTGGCGGTATGATGGTGTGACGCTGTGGCTGTGCGTCGTGACCTGATGCGTTCTTCTGAGCCAGCATTACCAGGAAAGGAAGACGATGGGAGGTGTAGGAACAACGTAAAATACGGTGAACTCTGACCCCACCCTCTCTCACCCTACTCACGCAGAACGTCACTGCCAACCACAGGGTGAACGATGTTATTGCCACAGAGGAGGGACAACAGACTCTGGTTGGACGCTTCATGTATGGCCCCCTGGACATGGTGACTCTGACAGGAGAGAAGGTGATGCCTAATCAACTGAACTCCAATCTGATCATCAAGATCACATCTGAGTTCTTTATATAGTTTCGACTGCTCAATCTCTCTCTCTCTCTCACACACACACACACACACACACACACACACACACACACACACACACACAGGTGGATATATATCTCATGACTCAGCCACAGTCAGGTCGCTGGGTGCACTTTGACACCGAGGTCACCAACAACAGTGGCAGAGTGTCCTACACCATCCCTGATGACAAGAAGCAGCCCTTGGGGGTTTACCCAATCAAAATGGTCGTCAAGTAAGTCAGTGCCAGTGGTTAGTTCTCCCAACGATGCCTGACTTTGTACGTGTCAGTCTCTGTAATTTCTAGTTAAATGCTGTTTTATTCACTGTTGCGTTACATGAATGCTTGAGTGAATTGTTAAACACAGCGGGATATGTTCCAGCAGGCGTTAAAATTAATCTCAACACATCCGGTGCAGTGTGTGCTAAAGATAATCCACCTTTCTCTAGTGCTGTCTGAGTTTTCTCATATTCTTTTCTCTATTTCTCTCTAATATTCGCTGCAGGGGAGACCAGACGAGTGCTGAGGCTTTTCTCACCGTGTTGCCTCATGGGATGGAGTGTGTGGTGTTCAGCATTGACGGCTCCTTCGCAGCCAGCGTCTCCATCATGGGCAGTGATCCGAAAGTGCGGCCAGGAGCCGTGGATGTGGTTAGGTGGGCAGGGGGATGTATGAGAGAGTTGGGCGGAGGAAGAGAGAGGAAGAGAGGGAGGGAGGGAGGGAGCGAGTGAGTGAGGGAGCAAGTAGTAAGGATATGGAAACTGAAGGAGAAAGAGGTTGCTGACCTTTGAGAGATGTGTGACGTGTGTGTGTGTGTGTGTGTGTGTGTGGGGGGGGGGGGGCAATGTAGAGTGGCGCATATATATAATAATGTAAAGTAACGAAAAATCACATAGCATGATCTGCTAACAGATCTGCTAACTGCTTTAAATGACTGTTTTAGAAGGAGAAGGCCATAGTTTTAGAAGCCCAGTTGGGAATCTTTGATGGGGGAATCCTTGTGTTCAGACACTGGCAGGACCTGGGCTACCTGATCATCTACATCACGGGCCGTCCAGACATGCAGAAGCAGAGGGTGGTGTCATGGCTGTCTCAGCACAACTTTCCCCAGGGCATGATCTTCTTCTCCGAGGGCCTGGTGCACGATCCCCTGCGCCAGAAGACTATCTTCCTCAGGAACTTGATGCAGGAGGTGAAGTGTACCAGCAGGGTTACGTAACTTGTTACCTCACTTCCTGTTTATAATGAAGTGTCTGGCTCCTTCCATGACTCTTTCTCGCTGGTGCTCTTGTCTGCTGCATCTCACACAGCATCATTATATTTCTTTGATTCCTCACACACAATCACACGCACAAGCACAGACACAATCGCACGCTCGCGCACACACACACACCTTTTCACCACACCTGAGGCTGTCTGGAAAAAGTCCTCCTTTTCTCCTGTTGTTAGTGTCACATTAAGATCAACTCTGCCTACGGCTCTATGAAGGATATCTCCGTCTACAGCATGCTGGGCCTCAGCCCCAGTCAGATCTATATAGTGGGCAGACCGTCCAAGAAGTACCAGAATCAATGTCAGGTGACTTTCTTCTGTTTTCTTCCTTTTGTTAACAAGTACAAATCCATGGTGCCAGCGATTCTCGCTTCTCTGGAAAATTCCATTCGAGCAGCTGTTTACATCCTGTTCTTTTCTTTTCGCTTTTCCTTTTGTTTGTGTGGTCTTTTCCTTTCTTCCCCATTCTCTGCTCTCCTGACCACCACGTGGCGCCCCTGCCCCGCCCCCTATCCCGGCCCCGCCCCTCCCCATGCCCCGGCCCCTTTCGCATGCAGTTCCTGAGCGAGGGCTACGCCGCACATCTCTCGACGCTGCAGTTCGGGCACCGGGCCCGACCCAAGAAAACCTCGTCTGTACGAATGGTGCTGCGTAAGGGCTCCTTCGGCCTGTCGGCCAAACCGGACTTCCTGTGCAAGCGTCCGCACCTGCGGCGCACGATGTCCGTGCAGCAGCCCGAGCCGCCCGCCACACCCAACCCCAAGCCCGAGCGCGCTCAGAGCCAGCCAGAGTCCGACAAGGACCACGGAGGCGGAGTGGCGGGTGGCCATGCCTTCTGGGTGCGTGCGGCCGGGCACCGCGGCGACACCACTCCCTGACCAGAGAGAAAGAGAGAGGGAGGAAGGAGGAGAGGAAGAGTTTCTCAGCTGACGTGGTCCAGGTAAGACCCTCATCTGGAAGCACTAAACTGGGTATAATTTAAGAAGTTTTTTTTTTTTTTGGTATTTTTCCCTTGATATTCTCACTTTTAAAGGTGTGAATCATTCAAGTCTGTTATTTAAAATTCGATTTCAGAGGATTTCTGAAAAGAGCCGTCGCCTGTGAGATCTGGCTGCATTTTTTGTGCAGTCACACACGAGTCGATAGATTGTAAGGAAAGAGTCGGCGTGCTTCTAGTTTCCCTGACGGAGCAGTCCCCCCCCCCCCCCTTTCTGCACTGTCACATCCATATTCATGACCAGGCCCAGGGTCGAGCTATTATTGGGAGATGCTCTGGGATCGTCTGACAGCACCACACCTCCCACTCTGCTCTCTCACTTCCCTCTTGGCTGCTGAAATGCAAATTCAAATGTCCGGTCGTGTCCTGTGTTGGCGGTTCCGGTGATCCGAAGATGGAATTGAGCGCGCGCTGAATCCAGCCGTGGCTTGATGTGAAATTAATATTGGCTTTAAGAGGGTGGGGCCGTGCTAGTCCTGGAGCAGTGGATCTGTCTCTCGCCGAGCGGACGCGGAGGGCCTTGATTAGCGCAGTGTGGGCTCATCCCTTCAGCTCCTCTCTGTTCCTGTCCCACAGGGCCTTTACCTCTCAACCCCACCCAGCTCCTGCCGCTCCACCCGCTGGGACAGACCGCACCACCCGCTGGGACGGGCCGCGCATTGGCGAGCCCGTTGCACGTGCGGCGGGTGAGAGAGGCCTTTGAGTATCCGTCCGGCGTGCTAGGATCGCTTGAGCCGCGCGGGATCCAAGATGGCTCAGCAGCACCGGAACCGAACCGTTTTCAAGGTCCCGGATGTGTCGACCTCGAGTAGAGAGACGTGGAGTAGAGACGCTGTTCCTGAGCTGAGGGCTTTTGGCATCTCTGCTCCATCCTGTGTCCTTTGTCCAGTGATCAACACGACCTTTAACCCGGAAGAGCTTCTAAGGCTCCACACACACCACACACATTGACATACCGAATAACATCCCATTCGAAAGGTGGGATCCACAAGGCTCAAGCAATACGCATCACAGACGAGAGGCAGCCGCAGCTCAGACGCTGACCCCACCCCTACATAGTGGCAGCATGTCTGTTCGGCCTCCCCGCCAGCAGGGGGCGGCCTCGGCCCCACGCCGGGACCCACGGACCCCTCCTCTCTGGCGAGCCTTCCATATCCGTGGCTGTGGGTGCAAATGGACAACGGGGGGCGTGACCGTCAGTGCTTTTCTTTTGTGCCTCATATTCTCCTGTTTCTGTGGCAGTTGTAAGTGGCACCTGAATCAAATTAAATAAGTTACTGTGGGTGTAGTTGCTTGTGGCTAAAGACAGCAATGTTTACCATACAGCAGAGGCTGGTTTCATAGTCGTATTGTTGTTATTGATATTGATAATACTACCATATTATTCAAACAATACAGATGTAATTAAGACATTTATTTGTAAACGATATCAATATATTAAGTCTGTATATAATAACAGTACATGAAAGGAGACCAGTATGACCAGTTAAAGAGATGTTGATTGTCTCCTTGTGTGCTGTTTGTGTTGTACTGCAGTACAGTACATATGCTCTTATTGAAACAATTTTTCACTGAGGAAATTTAAAATAGCCTCATATTTATTAATGTAAATTTGCCAAACCAAGGTATGCTTCTCTTTCTTGTACAATTAGATTTACACCGTTTGTGGATGCTATATGAAAATGAGCAACTATTGGTGCGGGAGTGTTTGTGTATTTGAAAATCCGTGAAGATGTCTGTGTTCTGAACCGATTTGTAATTACTGTACATATTTATAATGACAAGCAGTCATTGTTTATTTTTTTCTGTGTACACAGAAGTCTAGTGGATGAGGTCTTAAACAGATCCTGCAATATGAGCCTCTCACATAAATTTCAAGGACATACAGTATTTATATAATCTTTTGTGTGTGATATTCTGAATCAAATTGTGAACACTGATGAAATATTATAGAGTCACTATACAAGGTACATGAATGTATTTTCAGCCTTATAAACGTTTGTGTGTACCGATGTATATTCATTCGTCTTACAAAGTTATAGACCTTCCTATTTATTCAAATTATGTGCTATAAGAGAATATATTTATATTTTCCCTAAGTTATTCACCAAGATGCAGATTTTGTCATATTGTTTATGACAGGATTCAAAACGTGGTATGGAAAAAACAGACAACTGTGCTGTTGCAGACAATAAATGCTATTTTAGCCGATGCGTGTGTAAACACTGGTACATTACCTCCATGACCCAGAGTGGAACGATCTATGGCGCGGAGCCATTACCTGGTATGAAGAGGCGCACGCCGTTGACGTCTCTGCTAAGATCTGAGGACTCTGAAGAACTGAGGAGTGTCCACATGTTTCTTTGAATCTGATTCACATTTATAGTTGTTAACTGTTTCATTCACTCACAAGCAGTTTGAAACACAAGGTTTGGTACTTGAGTGTGTCCAGTAAATGAGGTTGGTTCAGTCAAAGGCCGTGGTATAACGCCCTGTGACTCGGTCACAGCTAATTTTGCCCCAGCTCCTGCCCCAGAAACGTCTGTGGGTGGATCCCTGGCCTCACGTTGAGGTGAGGGCTTAATTGTCTAATCTCATCCATTTTCTCCTAACCAATCACAGGCAGGAACTCGATTTTATTCAAATTTTTATTTCATTTATGCTGTCAGGTTTGTTATCACATGGCTTTAGATGGAGATTTATATGTATGCAAATTCAGAGAGCAATTTGCTTTATGTAATAAATTACTGTTAGAGTAAATTATGTTAGAGAACAATTTTTTAAACCACCCCTATAATTCTTTATAATTTGTAATATAATTCTTCTTCATATGTTTCTCATATATTTCCAATTGTATTTTCATAGGTGAGATATAGTACCAATTGTGTGTGTATATAGTATATTACTCAACAGACATTTTTAATGTCTGATGAACTATGAAAATGTATAGTTATGTAATAGTTATTTGGCCATTTAATTTTTATGCAAAACAATGTAGTCAGTTATGACCAATTTATATATTGATTGTCTGATTTAGTATAGGTAGTTTGGCTCATTTGTACTTAAATTTGCCAGATCAGACATGTGATGTCAGACACTTGTTATGCATGCACTCATGACCCTCTGGGTCCATATTGGTGAATGATTCTAGCCCTTTGTGTAATATGAAACCCTAAAATACCACATTGGTAATATTTGCAAGACAGTGGTAATATCTGACCCTAAACAATATTTTAAATTTGCCAGACTTGTGTTGACAGATACTTGTTAGACATGTAATGTGATGGCCAGCCAGAGGTGAACTGGGTGAGCCACCATGGAGTTGATGGGTAGATTGGACCCAGTCACTGATTGGTCTTATAACTGGGAGTGAGGAAAAAAGGGGCAACGGAACAGCCAGGAGAAGGTCGAGGGTAGAAGGACTGGATCTCTCATTCAGTGAGGCAAAAACAGACATAAACTTCCCAACAAAAGAATAGTCGATAGGAAACAAAGATGGAGAACAAACTTATTGTTTTAGTTTCAAAGAAACAGCTTTTTGTAGAGTAGAGAAAATGACCCGAGACCCGAGAACAAGTCCCGCAACCTCTACTCAAAGATATGGGCCGAACTGTGGGTCAGAACTCTGAATAAGCATTCCAGCGGTATCTTGGCGTGAGCTGTAGTGATGGGACATCTGAAGCTAGGCTTCGAAGCGTGTACCGAGTAAAAAGGGGCGTGTCCGATGAAGCCCCGCTTCGGAGCTTGTGTCATATTGAGCAAAATCACGTGATCAGCAACAAACGAGGCCTCGCATTACATCGGCCACGTCATTGCTTCATTTTGCGTATCGTTTTTCTAAATAAAAGCGCTATGAACCCTGTTGCTTCGTGTTGTAGTTAAATTTAAAATCTGGAACGTTCTAAATTCTTTTTGTTTGATCAGGATGTACATCAGATTCACACATCAAAAACAGACTAAAAACCATTGGAAGAGGCAAACCTTATTTGTAATGTTAAAAACATTTTACATTTGGCAGACGCCCTTATCCAGAGCGACTTACATTTTAATATAAGTGAACAATTGAGGGTTAAGGGGCACCTTAATCATGGCTTCAGGTCTGGGGATCGAACCCACGACCCTCCGATTACAAGCCCAGTTCCCTAACCACTTCCCTTCCCTAACCACCAGGTCATGACTGCCAAACCAGATCTAGAAGCCCCAAGAAGCAATTATTTTAAACACATTCTGTTTTTAAAAAAAATCAGTTTCTAACTCCAAATATTCAGTCACTCAACAATCACTCAATTCCCAACATAGTAAAGTACAACATATCTTCATTGTCAAATACGTTCATGACATACAAGAAAACCCAACACAACCACTAATGGTCAAGGATTAGATTGGCTACAAATCATTTTAATAATTAAAACATGACAATTAAGTATGATTTAAATGATTCTCCTGTTACTAAACATGAGTTTGATGGAAACTTTGTGACAATATTGCATTTACACATTTTTGAAAGTATGATCCAACTGAATGACGAGGCTGTTACAGTTTCACCAGCAGATGTCACTAGTGAGTGATGAATGAAGCCTCGAGTAATGAACCTTTTTGCAAAGCAAAGGGTTGGAAAGCTTCATTGCTTCAAGAGGCTTCATTTGCCCATCACTAGTGAGCTGCCTATAAGGGCTATCAAGCGGGTGTAGCTCATCTGGCTTGATTAGCCCGTCGGCTCCGTCTGGTGGCTGGTGGTGGTATGGCGTTGGGGCCAACCCTTACAAGGCATGGCCTCATGACCCTCTGGGTGCATACTGGTGAATGATTCTAGCCCTTTGTGTAATATGAACCCTAAATATCACTGTGGTAATATGTATGGGGCACATTGGTAACTTTGGGGACATGTTGGTAATATCTGACCCTAAACAATACTTTAAGTCTTGTCTAGGGTTGCAGCGGTAACCGGTTTCACGGTATACCACGGTATTAAAATGCACGGTTATCATACCGTGTGCATTTGCTTATTACCGGTAAAAAGCAAGCCAGCGGAGAAACTGACCCGTGCATGCGCAACTTCGCTCCGGTTCAGCTACTCAGCACACAGCGGTGAGAATGGCAGAAAGTGTATCAGACTTAACAAATTTTTTAACAAAAAAAAAGCTAAACTAATGTCAGCGGCGAAAATGACGTAATCGCGGTGGCTCCGCCCGTGCGCGAGGGTCTCACGCGCTGTCGATTAGCGAGGTCGTGCACCTCTCGAATTTTGTAACTGCGCGCGCCGCGCCTCAGCGTTTTAATATTTCCCAGCACCTTAAACTTAATAAAGTTAAATATTTATACATATACTCGAAATAATTCGCTTTTTATCACATTATTTAATGGTTGTTTATTTTCAAAACGCCCAATCTTAACGTCTTCACGTTCTCTCATGTTTCGTCCTGGAATTACAAGAGGCTCGTATTTGTTAACTGTGCGGAGTCGCGCGCTACGGTCACTAGTGAAAGAATAAACCTAGCTTTTTATGGTCCTTGCTTTCACTGGATGTGAAAGACGCCATTAATTTACATGCGTTCATTTTCAAATTCTAACGTGCCTGTTTTTCACATGTTAAAACCAGACTCGGTGTGAAAGCCTTAAAATAGAAATCTCTATTGTGAGGGTCATGTCAGAAATAAATCCTCTCTTTCTGCAGTATCTGGTTATATTCTAACTTGGCAGTACAACGGACGTTTACAACAGTTGTTGATCAGACACTGACCCAGGCTGAGTTTATCAGATATTAAATAATTTAAACTTAAATAATTGTACTGAAATACATGATTTAGGTTTCTCTAATTTTGCAGTATTTATATAAACATGTTTACAGCTTTTTTTTTTAATGAGACATTTTGTATACAATAGTTGCAGGTTTCTACAAAAAATAGTTAATTGAACAAAAAAAAAACTTGTAATTTCTTTAAGGGTCAGTGTATCTTTTAATAATATACAAACTAACTGTGATACCGTGATAACCGTGATACCGCGGTATTGTCTGAGACGGTTTTCATACCGTGAAAATCTCATACCGTTGCAACCCTAGTCTTGTCACACACACAGAGACACATGCACACACACACACACACCATTTGCCATACTGTCACACTTCCTCTGCGTATATATATTTCTCCACTGCACCCGTCCATCAGTTGCATGGCTGAGCCTGCGGTCTGGTGGGGGTTAACTCTCCCACTGCCTTCCTCTGCTCTCAACAACCACTGCACTTGTGGTTGTTTAGGTGATGTTATTACTGTAATATCCTGCAGAGTACTAGTACTAGTACTGTGCTAGTGACCCCTCATGATCATCATGGTGGAGTGGGACTTTAACTCAAATCATCAATATTTAACGAAGCCTTTGCAAAGTATAGATAGTGATTTTAGTCACACTTTAGTCATAATGATAGATTACTTATTGCTTTAAGATTATGAACCATACATGTTTTTCTGTGAGATGGACGTGGCATTCTGTGAACTTTATCAGTGTTCCTGTATATACCAAAATCACAGTTAACTGCATACTGTATTTAAAAGCATATTTATTGGAATTTCAGCATTGTGGACATTGGTATTTTGAGTTAAGCTATTGTTTTGTCTATGGAACAATCATAAATGCGTCCCTCTGGTTAAGATACGGTCATGTATCTTAACTGTCAGCCACAGAGATAGCCACACAGCTGCAAAAGTACGAAGAATTCAAAACAGTTAACATTAGCAACATGACTGCCTGAGAAGACAGTGCGCACCATTTCATTCTCTGTCATGATTATGCCATTATGTCAGCACCAAAACAATCACAAAATCCAATGCTATGGTCGTGTATTTCCCAGCCAATCGCTGATCATAGTAAGTTTACACAAGCAGATAAACACAAGTATTTGCCCACAGCATCGTTCATGAGTACCAGGCAGCAGCATGACGGCAGCAGGAAGGGGAATGTCTGTCTGTAGTTGGGGGAACAGCGACAGAATTATTAGCTGATTAAAGTGGGAGGATCAGACCTCAGGCTAATAGACACTTAGCCTGGGTCAGCACCTCCTATTAATGTCTACTGCTGCTCACTGCCACTGCATGAGAACTTAAAATTCCCATTTTAATTCATACAGTCGAGCTTCATTGTCCTTTACTGCCCCTCACTGCACCTCTCTGCCCCTCACTGCCCTTTATTGCACCTCACTACCCTTCATTGCCCCTCAATACCTCTCTCTGCCCTTTATTGTCCCTCTCTACCCCTCACTGTCCCTCTCTGCCCTTTATTGCCCTCTCTACCCCTCACTGCCCTTTATTGCCCCTCACTGCCCCTCTGCCCTTTATTGCCCCTCACTGCCCCTCTCTGCCCTTCACTACCCTGCTCCTCTTCATCTCATCACTCTTTCTCCTTTCTCTTACTTTTTTATTTGCTTGTTTGTTTCTGGTATTAAAAAAGGAAATCCTAACAGTATCTTTCTTGATAACTATTGTTATTATCATAATTATTGCAGACATTTGTAACGTGTGGTAAAGAATTTAGACATTGAGATTTAGGACTATTGGAATAAGAAATAAAATGCATCTGAATACAATTTTTTATTGTTCAGCAGTGATTATTCTGTGTGTCCTGTCTCAGATCATCTGTGTCTCAATCATCTGTTAATGGCAGCTCTTAGTACCGTTGTTCTAGGAAGTCACCCACAAAATGTTGCATTGTGACATGACTGAATCACTGCGATATGAGTTTGTAGGAGATGCGAGCCTCGTGAGGTATACCTTCTTCAGCAGTCTAAATGCAAAATTACAGCTGATATCAGCTGATATTAACAGTCAAAGGCTTCTTGACTGAGTGACAGCTTGTGTCGTGGCCTGCTCTATCGGTCAGCATCATGGGTGGACAGTCACTTTGTTATGTCTCATTTATCATCACATTACCATCTTATTCTGGTTGTTAGTAACATTAGTATGTATGCCCTCGGCAGGTAAGTGACTTTCCCATATATTTTGATGTATTTGTGTGTTTTATAATAATTCAATTATGAAAAGTATGAAAAAGTCTCACAGGCTTTAATCCACAGAACATTCTTCATGTTTCACATTTATAAGGTTTTCAGTATTGTTTTTACACTGATTTAGATAATAATTCACTACTTAGGTGGTGAAAACAATTTAAGCACTTGACACTGAATCACACGAGTAGTGAATTGAATTAAACATTTACTCTCCATTTGGACAGTGCAGGAGACGAACCAGGACGTGTATTATTTTGCAAAAATGCAGCTAACTAACTAAATAACAGAACCTTTCTCTTCAAGTAAACACTTGCTACATGGATCTAATTGGTAAGCTTTTAAAATGGTCAAACTTTGCCACAGTGACCTGTGACTACACAGCTGCATCAGAAGGCAGTCGTGTCCTGCTGGGACTGAGGCGTGTGGGGGGGACCAGAGTGGGGAGATCATGGATGGTTCTGGGTCCACAGCTGAAGCTCTTTCGACGGAGCCCAACACCAAGGTGTTCTGCTGCCGCTACCTGAGGAACTTCCTCCCTCGGGCGTACAGAGAGGAGCTCTACCACATGCTGCGTATGTCGGGACCCCTGGTGAGAGCCTGGTCTAGCTGCTTGATTGACTCTCCTGCTCTCCCCCTATTTCCATTTGTGTGTGTGTGTGTGTGTGTGTGTGTGTGTGTGTGTGTGTGTGCGTGTGTGTGTCTGACAGGTGTGAGTGTTATATACACACACGAGAGTGTTGGGTTTCTCTCATACAGAGATGCGACTTTATTTTCTCTTTAGTCTTCGATATACATTTGTCTAACAACAGAAAACATCAGGGCTTTTAATAATCTTGCTTTTCTAGTGAAAAACACATAAACAAACAAAAGACCTTGTTGCAGATGGTTCGGCAGCCTCATCCACTATTCATTCAGTATTATTTTTCTGCTTTGTCGTTATAGGTCGTAACTCGCATTTTGAATTACCTGCTTCCTTTTGTCATAACAATATTTTGTGGCCGACTGGGAAACAGTGTGTTGGCTGGTTATGGGATGGCTAGTGTTGTGAGTTTGCATTTTCACATGTTTCATTTTCCTCATTTCCTACCCTGTGGTAGCACGGTGTCGTAAAATTTAAATCATAGCACTGCAAAAACGGTTAAAAGTGAACATGTTCTCTTCTTCTTTGGTTTAGACCCTGACCATTACCACAGCTGCAACAGGAGGAGGTCTCGCACTGGCATGTGACACGCTAGTGGCTCAGGTCTGAAGATCCCTACTACAACACAAATGTTTTACTGCACACATATGCTAAAAGAATGAATTATAGAAGCATTAGCACCTGCAGACCTGCAAATTTCTTAGTTCTTCACTCCCAGAAGCTCACATCTGATTGGCTTAGCTAATGATATGATTGCATTCTGAAATCTGGGGCAGTGGGACCATTACTTCATTATGCCTAACCACAGCATCACAGGTTCAATTAAATCATGAGTGGACCAATGAAATTTCAATAGTCTGTAATGTTTTTTTTCTGTGCAGCTCTATGTAGGACAGGTGCTGCAGGGATATTATATGAATATATGATATTGCATAAAAAACCAAATAATTTATTTTTGATGTTTCTTCAACAGTCAAAGCTAAAGAATCCCAAACTAGTTTTTTTTTTTTGTCTTGAGCTGCTTCTCGGCAAGGTGTATGTTGTAAGATGACGGTTAATTTCCAATATGGGGTCAATTCAGTGACAATGATCAAACTTTTCTGCCTTTCTGTGCCCTTGTGCCCAGACGTTCGGGAGCAAGAACCTGCTATATGTGGGGGTGATTCTGCAGAGGGGCATTCTGATCCTTCTGCTCTTCTGCCTGCCCTGCTGGGCCCTGCTCATCAACACCCAGTCCCTCCTCCTCCTGCTGGGCCAGGAGCCCGAGGTGGCCAGGTGACCCAACACATCTTAGCGCCATTGTTTAGCGCCATTTAGCGCCATTGTTTAAAGTCAAAGATACATGCGGTGGGAAAGGTTGAACAGGGGAGCTTTCGAGGTATGTGTGGCGTATACAGGACAATGCCCTTAGGGCATCTCAGTTGACACTATAGCACACGCAGCAAAGTGCAAAGCGGTTGCGTATGCAAATGAAGACAATGTGCAAACCGCAGTGTGCTTCTTCTACAAACAACTGGATAGTGGGGCAGTTCAAATTTCCTCAGTCTCCAGAGGTAATGAAGGCAAAGGTGTGCCTTTTTACTGGTGTATCGATGTGATGTCAAATTCTTGTCAAATTCACATCAAATATTGACACCTCGGCACTTGACATTTCTTAGTCTCTCTAGCAGGTTCCCATCCAAGGAGAGGGGGTTTGTGTCTCTTATTCTGCTTTCTGCCATCGGTTCTTTGTTTTTGGGATTTTATTTTACTCCACTGTGAGGCTGCCTACCACCTTCAGGTAGACCCTCTCATCATTTTTGTTGAGGAGCCCTCCCCACAGCAGTTCCCTGAGCACTTTTGACTGTGGTGTTCGTGCCGTGTAACCATGGCATTACAAAGACAATGATGTGAGTGGAGAGGGTGGAAAACATCCTGGCATTGCAGAAGTGTTCAGGACGAGAGACGAACTACTGGGATTGGTTAAGGATGAAAGGGTGAAATGTGTCAAAGCTAAAGTCAACAAACAGACCCCTTACATTATTCCCCTCTGGCTCAAGGTCCCTGCTCAGCCCTGCAGGACATGGGTTACATAATTTTGTGTGAACCTATTTGAAAGATATGAAAACCATTGAGCTGAAAAGTCAAGGTTGTTGTCTTAAAGATCCACTGATTAATTATATTTAGGGATATACATGCATATTAAGGGACAGGATGCTGAGTGCTTAATCTCATATATATGCCATGTCCCCGAGCCATGTTCATAATGCTGTGTTCCGTCGTCATAATCTGCTTCAAGTGAACAGTTATCTGCTTTTCCCAGACTTAGTTTTTATGAACTCAAAGATCATTCTTCAAGGAGATAATCTCCCCCATATTGGCTTGATAAAATCTCCAGAAAGCATCTTCTCTCTGTTGACCTGCGTAATGGAATGAAGACACAGCCATTGCATTCCAGATGAATGTTGAATGCTCACCCTCAGTGATTGCTGCTGTCAGTTTTACTGCAGGGTGGTAATGACGTGAGGGTAGGAGTTGATGTCTTCCTCCGTTGATAGAAAATTTCATCCCTCTGCCATCATCTTACTCTTCTACTCAGTGACCTGTGTGCTCCTGTGTGTTTCAGGATAGCTCAGCTCTATGTGGTCATATACCTGCCTGCAGTACCGGTGAGTATTTTCGCATTTTCCCCCTTTACAGTTGACTGCACAGTATTCATGCTAATGAAAAATAAGGAAATGTTATGTTACATGCTAAACTCAAGCACCACTCCATGCACTGTGGTGTTAAGCTGCCCCTCCCCTCCACTAATCTCTCCCTTAGTGAGCTGTTAATCTCTTGTGCACAGGCTCTGTTTCTGCATCAGCTGCAGGGAGCATATCTTCAGAACCAGGTGAACGTTTTCTTTAGATCGCGAGAGATTATGTTTCACAATACTTCATTGCTCCACAATTCAGAATAATTTAAGTTATTTTACATTAAAATTCACTTACTTGGGTTTGCAGGGAGTGATTTTTCCACAGATGTATACTGCTGTTGCGGCAAACATTGCCAATGTACTGACAAATTACATTATGATCTTCTGGTTGGACCTTGGAGTATAGTAAGTGAATCATGAACCACAGATATTTCTAGCAACTGCTTTGCGGGTCTGTGTTGTCACACTAATGGCTGCCTGTGTAACCTCATGTGAGAACCATAACAACCCGTAGAGGAACTCGTGTTGTTTTTGTAAATCGCCCGATGTTTTGTGTCTCTGGATGTCAGCGGGTCTGCTGTGGCCAGTTCTTTGTCAGAGATCTACAGCTGTGTGTTTCTCTATGGCTACATTCGCTGGAAGAAGCTGCACACGGACACATGGGGAGGTGAGACCAGACGCATCGGCCCTCCCCGTATTTATCCTGCACTTGGACGTCCTGCCGCGCACATCGTTAAGCTTCCCGGCCTCCTGTGCTGTCTTTGGCTCTCTGTCAAAACAGGACTTTCATTGATTCTACAGGCTGGACTTTAGAGTCGCTGCAAGACTGGGGGCCGTACATGAAGCTAGCAGTGCCTAGCATGATGATGCTCTGTTTTGAGTGTTGGATTTATGAGTTAGGAGGATTCCTAGCAGGTACGCACCGAAACATATTTCCTACACCACTGCTCAAGTGTGATAACATCTCGTACACATTATTCATAGATAGTGTGCTATACTGTTTACCCACTATAGTAAACTTTGAATAATGCAGTCTGGAGAGATAGTATTAGTATGCTAACATGAAGCATAGATCATTCAAGGCCCACACTGGTTTGTGTGGGTATTACCTTTTAATATGATGTTATTCTGTGTTATCTTTTAGCAACATCAAGTTCCTAAAAGTAATTCTCCCTAGTGTTCAGTATATTAACTTTTCACTGAAAGATAAACCAGTGTCTCATCCCAAATGAATAAACATAATGTTCAAAGCAATTAGTATGCTTGCTGGGAGCTTGAGCACCTATTTCTGATGATAATGGGATTCAGCAAGAGAGACACACACAGGGTCCTCAGTCTGTAAATCTTTGACATGTGGCCAGGTGTGTTGTCTTAATCATTAGCAGCGTTATTCTGTAATTGCACAAAAAATGCACAATGCCATTTTCACACTACAATAACAGCTGCCCATTTTAGCTTCTCATGATTAATGTTGTTAACGGGATGCCAAATCAAGCCATATCATTAAATATTTGCTCTGGGTTATTAAAAATTCCCTTTCTTGAGTTTCAGGGCTACTGGGCGAAGTGGATCTGGCTGCTCAACACGCAGTGATTATGATTGCTACCATAGTCTACATGGTGCGACGGCTTAAAAAGAAACTAGCATTGTTTTGTCCACCTTCCTGAACGAACTAAAAGATGAAATGTAATTGCCGGACGAAGTCAAATATTACCTGATTCCACAGTTTGAAGTATAACTTACACGATAATACAATATACGAGCGCAGACGTTGGAGATGGTTGACACCATAATTGCTACGGTTTTTAAGGTTTAGAAGTGTTCCTAACTGTTTACAAATGGCCGTTCAGTGTCCGTTAGGCATTCAGAGTGCGGTATGCGTGCGTGTGGGTAACGCCCTCGGGGCGGGGGACACTGCCGGGGCCCTCCTCACCTGCAAGGTTTCTCTCGGCTGCACAGGTTATCTCCCACCTCTCACACTCATTACCCTCATTCAGCCATTTTGAGTTTTTCCACTTCACGTTGCCTCAACGTTTCTCCTTTCTCACGGTGTGCGACACCACAGTCGCCATGACCATCGTCGAAGGCGCCATACTGGCCTCTGTGAAGTCGGTCATCGGTTTCATATTTACAGATGATAGGTAAGCATTCGTATTGCTCAAGACTATGCCCCGATTTCTTAGCTGATGTATTCTAATGAGCCTGTATTTTGGGGCCAAAAAATTTGTTACTTTTCAGGCAGATCATACTGTTGGTGTCCCAAATTTTAAACGTCTACTGTGTTTTGGTGATTTCTGATGGTCTTGTGGTGAGTGGTGCACGTTTTTTTTAAGGCACAATACTGCACATTTTAAAGCCAATGTTCTTTAATCTTACCCTTTCTCTTCTGTGTTAGTGTATTTGCATGGGCATTCTTCTGGGTTCGGGGCAGCAGAAGATAGCAGCTATCGCTAATCTTATTGGTTACTACTGCATCGGACTGCCAGTGGCCATCTCTCTCATGTTTGCAGCAAAACTACAAGTTGCTGGTTTGTGTGTTGCTTTTGTCTCCGTTGTTTTCCATTTGTCAGTATGTAAATGCTCTTTGAACCTGGCGTGGCTTTGGCTTATCCTTGTACACCCGCTGTGCCAGGATTTTGGCTGGGGCTCCTCATCTGTGTGTGCATTCAGGCCGGCTTCTTCATCACAGTCATTTTCAAACTTAACTGGGATAGATTGACAAAAGAGGTATGAACCAGTGTGAACCATTTTTCTTAGCAAGAGGGCCTTGCCGATTGGTCAGCGTTCATTTTTTGTTACACACTTCTCTGAACTCGTACTACAAGTGGTGTACAGGTATATGGATGTATATATTTCATTTCCAGGCCGTTCAACGCTGTAGAAAAAACAAACTGTCCAGTGTGGCACGAGATACCGAAAACGATCTGAATCATCGTACTGTAGTGAGTTCTATTCCAATGGACAATGCAACAAGCAGTGTAGAGGCAAGTGTTTTTGTATCGATCACAAAGAAAACACTTTTGGAGTGAACCGATGCCTTTTAGAGGTGTAGGGATATCACAGGAATCATAGGGATAAAACAAATTCTGTCTCCTTTCCGAACTCAGAATAGGAGCAGCTACCAGACCACGAGCTTACAGCAGCATGAAGGCTCAGAACCTCAGGAGAGGGTGAAACCGGACCAGAAGGTGGAGAAGCACCAAGTGTTACTCTCCACATCTCAGCTCATCATCAGAAGAGGCCTGACCACTCTCTCTGTCATTCTTATCTTCGCCGCGGGGGTGGCCATCCATGTCTTGCTGCCTTTGCCTGAGGTTCTTGATGCATTTGGAGTTAATGCCACTTTGCACTCTAACACCACACTGCACTACTCCACACTGTCTCCTCAGGTCACTCCCACAATGACACTCTGAAACCAGGATTCCTTTGATATTCCTCTGACTTTGTCAACCTTTAATGTGAAGTACTCAAGTAAATTTTTGGGATGCATACTTTTACTTTTACTTGAGTAACATTTGGTTCAAGTAACTGTACTTTTACTTGAGTAAAATTGTTGAATACTCTACCCACCTCTGTTGACCAAAGATTGTCATTGAAAGGTAGAGTGACCACACACTCCTTCAGTTAAGTTGATAATGCTTTTGGGAAATGGGACCCTAAATGACAAAAAGGAACCTGAAATGGGGAAGATGGTACTATACATTACACACACACACACACACACACACCATTTTCCGTACCATCAGTGTGACGGTGGGGTCGCGGCGAAGAACGAGACACACAATCCTTCACAGATACGTCACTTTTACTTATACACGGGAATTGCGCAATAGCGCACGAAGAACAGAGATACACTCACACACACAGCGTGTAGACTTTAGACATTGACGAGCACAGGACACTGCGCGAGCGCACATTAAGTAGACAAACCACAGTAGCCCCACGTGATCACGAGACGATTCACAGGTGAGACTTATTAATCACACAACAAAACCCTACCCACGTATATACACTGACGCAGACAAAGCACGTGGACTACGTTGACACACGCCCAAAAGGGAGGGGCCGGGGTCCTCAACGTGACAGACGCCCCCTCCAAGGGCACTACCCGTCCCGGGGTGCCAACAGGACCGAGTGCCCCGAACCCACGACGATGGGCGGATCCGACGCGCTCAGTCCTGCGTCTGGGAGGTGACCGCCCTTGGGGAAGCGTCCGCCACGGACCGCCTAGAACACCCTCCCTGGGAAGACGGGGGAAAAGACGGAAGACACATTAAACGGAACAGACACGAATACACACACAGGCACACTGACATACATCGGAATAAACGGGAAAAGGGGGTTTGGTACACAAACGGGCAGACATACGAACACTGGCACACTCACACATGAAACGGGCGCCAGGCTGCGCGCCAGGAGGAGAGCGACTAGGGGAGAGAGATCGGGTGCTGCAGGCGCTGCGGGTACTTGTCCTGCTCCAGCCTTTGCTGCCTGGTCTCCGCCTGGTACAGCGCGGCTGGCTTGCGCGCCTGGTACAGCGCGGTTGGCGTTCGCGCCAGGTGCTCCGCGGCGGGCTTGTGCGCCTGATGCAGCGCGGCGGGCTTGTGCGCCTGATGCAGCGCGGCGGGCTTGCGCGCCTGATGCAGCGCGGCGGGCTTGCGCGCCTGATGCAGCGCGGCGGGCTTGCGCGCCTGATGCAGCGCGGCGGGCTTGCGCGCCTGATGCAGCGCGGCTGGCAGACGCCCCGTGCGGGCCGTTTGGTGTTTCCCCGTCGATGTCCATGTCCTCCGTCCCCCGGCTCCACTCCATGGACTGCTCCGGGCTGCCACCCCGGGAGCAGTCCATCGCGCTCTCGCCGGAGCGATCGGAGTGTGGACGACGCTCCGCACTCCCTTTCACGGTCCTAACCGACCTCACCGAGGCAGGCGGACTGTCCTCCTCTTCCTCCGTATAGGAGTCCCCCTCCGTCTCACCGTAGTCGGCGGTAGGCGTGGAGCACCCCAATGGAGGGTAGTCCTCTTGCTCCTCCTCCTCGGTAGGAGCGGAACCCACGGGCGGAGGGAGGTAGTCGTCGTCCTCCGACTCCTCCTCCTCCTCTTCACCGTAGTCCTCGCTCTCTGAAGGAGGGTAGTCCTCTCCCTCCCCGCCGTAGTCTACGGTGGATGCGTCACCTAAAGACGGAGGGTAGGCTTCCTCCTCCTCTCCACCGTAGTCCTCGGTAGCGGACTCGCTCTCTGAAGGAGGGTAGTCCTCTCCCTCCCCACCGTAGTCTACGGTGGATGCGTCACATAAAGACGGAGGGTAGGCCTCCTCCTCTTCTCCACCGTAGTCTACGGTGGAGGCGTCGCACAACGAGGGAGCGGGTTCTTCGCCCTCATCTTCCTCTTCGTCCTGCTCCTCCTCCGTGGAGTCCCCTGCCCCGAACTCGTTCTCCGGGGAGGTCTCGACCGCTCCGAAAACCCCGGAGTCCACCCTCGGCGACGAGGGAGCGCGGGACGGAGGGGAGTGTCGCTCCCTCCACAGCCTCACCGCGCCCTGGCGGAAGAACTCCGCCAGCTCGGGGTCCCTCTCCACTAGCCCCTGGGCTGTGGACAGCTGGAGGGCGCACACTGGGTCGGTCTCCAACTCCTCGACCGTCGGCATAGCCTCGTGTCGCGGAGAGGGGTTCTCCTCGGGCTCCTCCTCAGGTGTCCTCCCCTCTTCATAGAGTTCGGCGAAGCCCACCCGTATGGGCGAGGGCTCCCGGGAAGACAAGGGGTGTCGCTCCTGCCACACTTTTACCGCCGTCTGGCGGTACTCCTCCGCCAGCCAGGGAATGGCGGTCTCCCGAGCTGCGCACAGCATGTAGGAGCACTCCGGGTCCTGTTGGAGCTGCTCCGTAGTCGGCGTGGCCGGACTGCGTGGAGGGGAGGAAGAGGTACGGTGACGCCGCTTGCTGGGGCGCTGTGCCTTCTTTGGCCGGGTTGCGTATCCTGGCATTTTCTGTGTCTCTTGTGGCTCGTCAATCTGTGACGGTGGGGTCGCGGCGAAGAACGAGACACACAATCCTTCACAGATACGTCACTTTTACTTATACACGGGAATTGCGCAATAGCGCACGAAGAACAGGGATACACTCACACACACAGCGTGTAGACTTTAGACATTGACGAGCACAGGACACTGCGCGAGCGCACATTAAGTAGACAAACCACAGTAGCCCCACGTGATCACGAGACGATTCACAGGTGAGACTTATTAATCACACAACAAAACCCTACCCACGTATATACACTGACGCAGACAAAGCACGTGGACTACGTTGACACACGCCCAAAAGGGAGGGGCCGGGGTCCTCAACGTGACAATCAGACCACTGTCTGCGTATATATCCCCAATGTTCTAATGGTCCGTTTTAATGTTCTAAAAATTATTGACAAAAAAATAAAAAATCGAATTGGTTCAACATAACATGGAGTAAGGTGGGGTGATTTCTGTGTATTTAATGTACACTCCTTGTAAAGCCAGTCAAATAATGCCATCTTAGTAATAAAGTGAACAGTAGATTGTTTTGAAAAACCAGTTGTTCTGAATATTTCTGAGTTGGTCTTGGTCAATAGTTCGTAGTGCATTCTCGGTGACTGTCTGTGAACTCAAGGCTGCAGGGGTTGTGTCCTCTGCTGATTCTGCAAACAGTGCATTTATGTTTCAGAAGCAGAAAGGGATTCTAGCAAAAAGATCAATGGACATAATCACACTTTGTGTAAACTGGCCATTAAGCTCACGTCAGTTGTTTGTTTGTCTCATGTAACCCTACGGAGTCTTTCATCTCGTCTGTCTTTGTAACCCAGGGTCACGTGACTGTTCCTGGAGTTCCTCCTTTGCTATTTTGGTCACAATGTTCAGCGGTGCTCTGGCTGACCCAGTTCATGTTAAAGGTTTTCAAGAGCGCACATGAGCATGTAACTTGTGACTATGTGAATACCATTTACTGCAAAAATTAGGCCATTTTTTGCATATTTGTTTTTTTTCTGATGTTCACACAGCAAATTACATGTGCACAGAGCAGAGTGCAGACTTATGGGTACATGTCTAAAATACAAAAATATTCCATAAAACAACCACCGTTGGAACATGAAACGCCTTGAACCTCCTGCATCGTTTCATTGGATTGTTTGCTGTCGGAAGGAACTTCAGTCAGGAGGAATTTCACCATGAGCAATGATAACAAAAATCTTTTTTAAAAATGAAGAAAGTGTGGAGGGACTTCCAGCAGAGCTAAACTCCCTCACCCATTACCACAATCACAGGTTCAGGTCCCTGAATAACACCTAGACGGAAGAAGTAGCACTAAATGTGAAGGATCTGATGGTTCCCACATTTAAGCTTTTTTTGCAGGGTGATATTTTGATTTAAGTATGTGCTCTAGATGTATGGTGATAATCCTCCTTTTGTGCCTCAGTTCTGCGTAGCCTCTAGCCTTGTCCTTTAGCAGATCAAGAATAATCTCTGGGTCCCAGGTGGTACAACCAGATGAACTTCCCTACCGAGAAGAAGCCAATACTGCAACTATTTAGAAATGTTTTAAACACGAGTGTCTTTCTGTCAGAGAAGTAGTCCCATATGATGAATAAAGTTACATACAACAAGACCAAGAAAGTCTCTCAACTCACCAGTGTGTACTGGGCCCCTTGATTTTCACCTCTCTGGGGTCCAGAGTTCTTCCTTGTCCCAGTCTGGTTTTATATGTTCTATTGTAATTACTGTAGCAGTACTTTCTTTTTTAAATGTCCCAGGAACATCGTAGACCATGTTGAGCCTGACTGAATGAATGTTCAATTTATATAGCGCCTTTCAAGATACCCATGGTCGCTTTATAATTGGCTACATTCCTGCTTCTCCTCTGTGAATTTGAAGGGGACCCTCAGTTAACAATACGTGAGAATCTTCTCTAATGAAAATTGCCTAAATATCTTATGTTAGAAAAGACAAGCATACAATTATTCCATGGTATAATTTTCAGAATTGTCTGAGCGGATAAACATTTTCTGTGTGTTTTATAATGAAGGTTTTTTGGAGCATCTCTCTTAAAGAAAACCGTTTCTTTAAGGCACAGACAATCTACGGTGTGAAACATTACAATCATGACTGAGAAGTAAACGACTGTGTTATCTGTTGTAATATAGAAATTATTGTATTATCAGTTCAAAAAACTGAATGAGAATTTAATGTGCTATATCAGTGCATTTTTCCTGTTATTTCTTTGCTGCCAGTAATTTAAACTTTTATGCTTTCTTACTGTATAACTGGGTTTATGGAATTATTCTTTTTTTTATTAATTATTCTTTTTCAATTATGGTGCCAAGACGAGGGCGTTTTTCGGACGATATAAATAATGATACATGCTGTCAACACAACGCGGGACTCAATACAACGAGCAGCACGTATGTGTCACTAACAAGACACAAGAGCAACAAGTCACGCTAAAAAGTCAAGAGACATGAAACGAGAAATACGCATACACAGACTAACACACAAGCTAACAAACACACACAGACAAGAGTTCACCACACGCAGGACAGCCCAATGGTATATGGTTATACTAAGAAAAAACTATTTCGATATTCTATAAAAATAAATACATGTACATCACCTATTATTTATTTACATTTACGAATATACATTTATGAACATTTACGGCTAATACATATCAATGTTTAATGATATATAATATAGTCTAGTAAGTAATTGGTGTAGGCATTACTGCTGGGTGAAAGGCCAGTTTATGTTTAAATCTCAATGCATAGACTCCAAGGTCTGCTCCTCACCATCTGCTGTAACTAATATAGGCACATCCAGTTAGGAAAGAATATCTTTAGCAGATTGGCAGAATACCTTGGTGTATAGTGTTCACCTGCATATTGGCAGAATACCTTGGTGTATAGTGTTCCTGAATAGTGGCGGAATACCTTAATGTATAGTGTTCCTGTATAATGGCAGAATACCTTGGTGTTCACCTGTATAGTGGCAGAATACCTTAGTGTATACTGAACACCTGTGTAGTAGCAGAATACCTTAGTGTATAGCGTACACCTGTATAGTGGCAGAATACCTTAGTGTATACTGAACACCTGTGTAGTAGCAGAATACCTTAGTGTATAGTGTTCCTGTATAACCTAGCCACTAGGGTGCACATACTAATGTATTTTAGTGCAGGTCCCAAGCCCGGATAAATACGGAGGGTTGCGTCAGGAAGGGCATCCGGTGTAAAAACTGCGCCAAATCAAATGATGTGGATCAAAAATAGAAATTCCATACCGGATCGGTCGAGGCCCGGGTTAACAACGACCGCCACTGGTGCTGTTGTCCAACAGGGCATTAGTGGAAATTGGACTACTGTTGGGACAAGGAGGAGGAGGAGAGGGGGGAAGAGGGTTCTGAAGCTGAAGGAGAGGAGGCAGAGCAGGAAGGTGGAGGTTAGAGTTGGTACGTTGAATGTGGGCTCTATGACAGGTAAAGGGAGAGAGCTAGCTGATGCGATGGAGAGGAGGAAGATAGATATACTGTGTGTACAGGAGACCATGTGGAAGGGGAGCAAGGCCAGGAGCATTGGTGGTGGCTTCAAACTCTTCTATCATGGTGTAGACAGGAAGAGAACTGGAGTAGGGGTAATCCTGAAGGATGAATTTAGTAAGAGTAGTGGAGGTAAAGAGAGTAAGTGACAGGGTGATCTGTGTAAAGTTAGAGATTGATGGGGTGATGAAGAATGTCATCAGTGCTTATGCTCCTCAGGTAGGTTGTGATTTGGAGGAGAAAGAGGAATTCTGGAGGGAGTTAGATGAAGTTGTTTTGCAGGTTCCTAAAGAAGAGAGAGTGGTTATTGGAGCAGATATAAATGTACATGTTGGTGGAGGGAACAGTGATGATGAGGAGGTGTTGGGTAGATATGGTGTTAATGAAAGGAATACAGAAGGACAAATGGTGGTAGATTTTGCTAAAAGGATAAAGATGGCTGTAGTTAACACTTTAAGAAAAAGGAAGAGCACAGGGTAACGTATAAGAGTGGGGGAAGATGCACACAGGTCGACTATATCCTCTGTAGGAGACGAAACCTGAAAGAGGTTAGTGATTGCAAGGTGTTACCAGGGGAGAGTGTAGCTAAACAGCATAGGATGGTGATATGTAGGATGATGTTGGAGGTGAAGAAGAGGAAGAGAGTGAGAGCGGAACCTAAGATCAGGTGGTGGAAGTTAAAGGATGAGGACTGTGGTGTAAAATTCAGGGATGAGGTGAGGCAGGTACTGGGTAATGGTGGTGGTGTTCTGGATACCTGGGATGAGACTTCAAATGCAGTGAGGGATGTGGCTAGGAAGGTACCTAAGGACAGAGGAAGATAGACAAAGAGTCGTGGTGGTGGAATGAGGAAGTTCAGGAAACAGGGTCACAATTCCCAGTGCATAACTTGTTCGTGCACTTGATGGTGGCATCCTCCTTAAAAAAGAAACAATTTTTAAAAATGACAATTTCACTGTGCATATGATTAAATTGAATAGATATATTATTCAAATTCACTTGAATGTCTTACCCGTGCATTTCAATCATATCAGCAACCAGGATGTTCACCATTTGTTTACGTTTTGCATCTGTTAGTCTTAGTCATCCACTTGTTATTAGATTAATTAGCACTAGATTAATTAGCGACCACAATAGATTAATTAGTGATTTGTCTTACAGAAATGTCCAAGTGCAACAGGATTTGTAATATGTATGCTGGTTATAGACTTTTATAGAGTTCATTTTCGTAAATAAAAAATACTAACTGTCTTGAAGAAATCTGTTGTATTCCACGCCTTCATCGAACTGCGTGAATAGTGAATATTGGGATCATTTACCAAAGTGTAATCACATATCAGCATTCAAATCATTTACCACACGTTGTGAGACATGGCATAAAATTGGGTTTAAAATCATTCACCTGGACATCTAAAAATAAATACATGTTGTAGATGGCAAAAATCCATTATCCATCCATCCACGATCTAGATCCAACTCCTCCCACCGTCGTGTTTTCATTGGTCTGAAGTAATTGCACTACGAGTTGTATCAGATCAGCCATTCCAAATCACTGTTGCCATCCTAAATTGCTATTCTTATTTACTTGCCGTTCATTTGTGAACAATCACGAATGTGAAAGTAAGTTCATAATAAACCAATTTTCATCTTGCTCATGCTAGTAACTAGTTTCCGTTGGTGATCATACAAAATCTGACTGTTTCTGTTACAGACAACCGTGCATCTTATATATCTTAATGACAACCTGACTTATTTAATTTTTATAACTTATTTCACTGAGCACTCTAGGTTTCAAACTAAGAATTACGAGAACAGTAACACACGTGATATACCGAAGTTCACCTCCGACTACGTGACCTCGCCATATTACTGTGTTCCACGTCGTTACAGACAACCGTGCATCTTATATATCTTAATGACAGTGAAATAAGTTATAATCACAGTACCCGAACCCACCCCGATTAACGGGAGTACTGTGATTATAACTTATTTCACTGAGCACTCTAGGTTTGTCCTAGCTACATAATAAGATATATTTAGGTAATAATTGTCTATTTTATATTTTATTTTATTAAAAATTAAATA